>NC_053451.1:66011242-66248742 GCF_015227805.2 Hirundo rustica
TGTTTACCTGTTTGTCAAAACTTATTCTATTGTTTACAAACTTTAAGTAAGTATACTTCATAATATATAACAAGTTCATTGCAATTTAAACTGTCAATATATGTTTTTAAAGGTACTCTAAAGAGTGAAATTCCAGCTTTTTACAGAATTTGTATCAGAAGGCAGCTTCTTAAAGACTATAATTTTCCAACTTCCTATGGCAGAAACTTCATTTATCAACGTATTTTCTAATGTTAAATATTGAGTCTTCTTTCTTGCTTTTTCATTTGGGTATTTGCAGGTAAGAACAACTAAACAATCTATAAATTTACACATCAGCTTGTGAAGAATTAATTATTTAGCATTAGCCAAAAATAAGGTGAGGAAGGTTTCTTTGTTTATTTTTTTTTTTCAAACCAAATATTATTATAAGCATCATAGACATTTTAAATAAGCTTAATGTTAGGAAAAAATAGCAGGCTTGTTGGACTGATAGTATAGTATCTTACTCCCTATTCAATCATGTCTTTTTTGCATTTCCACAGAAGAGAGGATTTGATCTGACAGATCCCACAATCTGAGTTCACACTGAGTTTAAATGGAATTCTACAAGTAGAGTCTACAACTGAAGTCATATGTTCCTGAAGGTTGTGGTATACCTGAAAGGGAGAGGAAACAATAGCAGCAAATATTTCAAAGGAAACGTGATATATGTTAACTACTGAATATTGCAAAGTTCACGCATTAGTCATTCATCATTTATGCCTCTAAGTGTCCAAAACTTAGTCATCTAGTTTAAGTCCCTCATTTAAATTTCTTCTGTTTACAGAAAGAGACAGACCCCCTTCTAAAATACCTTAGAAAAGCTAGCACAACCGTAACGTCTGACAGAACAGTTCCATGATATTTTATTTTACTAATTGGAAAGCTAGCTCTCCCTCATATATGCTTGCTCCTGGTTCCACACAGTCATTTTTAGTCCCCAGAATTGTGTTAAATGAAGTATTAGTGGAGGACTCAAAAGGAAGTTGAGTTTATTTATACCTTTCATCACTCTTATTCCATATTATATTATGCTTAGACATACATTTATTTCAGCTGAAGCTGTGAACCATGGTAGAAATGCCAGGACAGGCCAAGAAGTCTGGGAACCTCTTAGGCTGCCTTTTTGACTAGAGAAATGTTGAGCAGAACCATGACTTGACACAAGAAACACACACTGCTACATCTGTCCAGGCCATAGAAATTTACTTTAAAATTTTTCTCTTCAAAGATTATGAAGAAGCCACCTACTGTGTTTTTATCACTATGAATAGTGCTATTGTAATTAGAGCTAATAAAGAAAGTACATAACAAATACAATATATTCTAAGCAGAACTTTTTGTTTATAAATTTTATTTTTCCTGCTAGGTCAGTCATTTACAATAACAAAAATGTTTAGTAAATACGAAAGAAACAAAAAAATCATTGTTAATTATACTTTGAATTCAGGTGTGTGATAGAACTATCTTATTGTTTCTGAAAAGGTCTAAAATTGGCCCGCTGCCTTAACTAGAAATAATTCCTGCAAATTGGAGACCTGCTTTATACTTCTGCTCACTGCTACCACAAAATCCATCACTGACAGTGACTGCCACTCTCCTTCCATTCCAGAGATGATAGGAGAACTCATTATTTTATTACACCTCTACAGTAAAGCCCTCCTCTCATTTTTGAGGACACTTCCATTTCCACCAATGAAGATTTTGATTTTTTTTTTTTCATGCTTGCATCATACAGGCATGAAAAAACCCTAAATAACAAGTTTATGTATCAAAATTATATTTTGCAAATGCTTGAAACTGAACCATCTAAAAAATTTTCTGCTTTCAGGTGCATTACAAATTGTTCTAAGAAAATTGGTCAGCTGTGGCATTTAGCTCTTCATTAAGCAGTCACTGAGTTTCTTCAGGTTGAAAATCCCACCCCCTATCTTTCTCATAGCATATGGTCTCTAGTAGAATCACTCAACAATTTCTTACAGGTACATTTTTTTTTTTTTTCTTTTTTTTTTTTTTTTTTAATTTATCAGGTTTATTTGTATAATATGAGTCAATTAAATTTGCGTAGAGCAGATCTCCACTATTGGGATTCTCTTCTCTGAGTCTTTCAATTTCCCTGCAGAGTTTTTAATAACCTGATGATGATTGTTTTTTGTAATTAAGATTTAAGTACCCAATCCCCCAAGACTTGTCATACAGAGAGCTGCCACTCAAGCATTCAGCAACCCTTTCAGGCGCACCCTCTCTTTGTCACAGCCTTTTCCTAGCATCCGAGAGCTCAGAAGAAAGCCTTTGGTTGAACAGTGCTGTATTTCATCCCCCATCTTTTGCTAATCCACCCCATACTCTTGCTGCAGCTTACCTAAAACTACTAAAAGGGTAATGTCTCTTTTAGTAGCTGCCAACAGTACATCATGGGAATGAATAAGGCTTCCATCTGACTGAGTAACGTGAGAGACTACTCTGTCAATCCCACATATTATTCATACTGTAAAAACTAAAAAAAAAAAAAATCTAGTCACCTAAAAACCAGAGTTATGGATACAGATTTGGTTCTTGCATAGTTTCATATTTCATAAAACAAGAAACATGGGTTCAAAGTCAGAATGTTTGCATTTGGGATATTTTTTTCTTCCCTATTGTTTCAGTCAAGGCATGACAAGAGGCTGGGCAGACTCACTCAAGAGCAGCAATATGCAAAGGGAATTAGAGGTCAGTGAATCTGTATGAAATCCTGATCAGTGATGCCAATCATATTTTTGCACCACATAATTTTGCTTCTGTTATGTCAAATAACAGTTAAATGCTAACATAAGACGCACAGAAATGCACCCCAGTTGAAGCACTTTTTTAGCCACAAGGATAACAGAGGTCATAAGCATCCAGGAATAGGTTTCATCCTTCCTTCCCCAAGATCCCCAGTTGTGCCAGGCTATCAGTGTGTCACATCAAGAGTTCATCACTACGCAAAACAGAGGATGCTGAGGATCTGGTATGCATTCCATATACATCTTGGGAGGTTTAACTTCCAATTAGCTATAGCAAAGCCCTACAGACTAAATACCCACTAGTTCTTGGGTTAAGTTAATCAGCCTAATCTTTAGTGTGCAATTCTTGGTCTACTTTCATCCTAAAGGAAGGCAATCATATAAGGTGTTACTGTATTGTAGATTGAACGAAACCCATAAGTGCATTTCTTTTCAGAAATGCATCTTCATCAAAAGTGAAACGTGATGAAGGCACATTTGAGGTATTCAAAAGGCTAAAGAGCAAAAATAGCAAGAGGGAAAAAAGCGTTATATTTTCAAATCTAAACTTGGATCCCCACAGACACTGTGACTGTGCCTTCAGTATCAGTGTCTTAAAATTCCCAGATAGAGTATTAATAAATAATTTCAAAGTAGCTAGATTGATTTAATATATCCCTTACTGTTTTACTTTTAATTTACCATGCCACTAATCTATCAATCTAGTCCTGCACTCATAATTATTTGTTGACTTTAGTAGAGAGAATTAATTCTTTACATCTTTCAGGCTCTTTAAATGATAATATATTTCAAATTTAAAATTACCATCAGGGTTGCAGGGCTCCAGGGGAATGCTTGAAAACACCTCCTTTTGTTTGATAGAACCTTTAGACATATCACATGCTACTCATAATGAGTTGCCTGTATCCAGATTAGATTTAGAAAAACACTTTTTTTTTTGTCACAGATTTTGCAAACAGAGGGTATCTAATTAGAAACAACTTATATATTCAGCACTTAGTGTCAGTGCTTTAGTAGCAATGTGATAAAAAAACTAAGAATAACCCAGGGGAGATCCAGAGAATCTGTGCCAACAGTGTTCATAGCTTCACAAAGCACTCAGTCACAAACTGTCAAAAAGACAAAAAATGTATGTAAGTTTGTATATAATGCACTTTGTTGAAAATATGCTAAATAGCGTAACATATGATTTATCTTAATTGTCATTCCCTTCAATGGAGTGTGTCATTGATCTTCCTTTTCCTCACAATGTGTGTAACTTGTCTTTGTTAATTCACTGTGTATTAGTTGTTAGCTTAGTCCTAAATTCAGACCTGAGCTACTGTAAATGCTGTTTACACGTTCACTTAATATAATGTACAAAGCAGACAAATCAGAACTGCAGATCCTTATCTTTAAATTGTTGTGGTGCTCCTTGGGCTACCTGCACCATGCCCTTCAGGAAAGTATACAAATCAAAATGATTCATTTCAGACAGCCTTTATTTTATATAGGCCTATCCACTGAAGCAGCAAGAACAGAATTTTTCTCACCTAACTTTCAATGACCAAACCGTCTTCTTTTCATAAACAGCCTATAGGGATTTGGAGAGTCTTTTTTCATTTTTCCTATTATGAATGCCTGCTGTAGCAAACACATGAACTGCACACATTACTCTACATACAGTTTTTTGGAAAGCATTTGTTAGAACATTCTCATGCCAAACTGATTTCTAAATTTAGGACAAAAGAAAACTAGCCAAAAATCTGTCTCTGAAGTACAGCTGCTGCAGCAGTAAGGCTTTGAGTCACAATCAAGATGAGCGCAAACTCTTTGGCATTTTAGATGTAATTCAATGTCAATATAATTAAAAATAATTTAACAATTTATTAAAAAAGGAGAAACAGGAGAAAGTTGATATTATTTACCATGAAATTAATATTTTATTGAGGTTTAATTATTTTGATTTTGGATCTATTCTTCTTGAAGAATTAAATTCATATAGATAATTATTTGAAAACACTTATATTCAGAAAATTTGAAATCAACCATAGATATGTAAAAATATAAAGGAAATTAAGAAAAAGTATTTTTGTTAATGAATTTATGGCAGTGTGTTTTCTATTAAATTAATTAAAACTATATGACTCAATGTGACCACAGTTTTTATTCATCATTTTTAAAAGCAAAACCTAACATACATATTTAGTGTACACATGATCCCAATTACACAGTTCTTTTTATTTCTGCATAGGTAATGTATAAATACAATAAGTATGTGTACTGGATTATGTAACCTAGAAATGTGTATTCTATTTCATCTGTTGAAGGCTGGTGGTTTTGGGAGATGTTTTGTCCTTCTCTTGCTCTTCCAGGGGGGAAGGAGGAGGATGCCTCCTGATAATGGCCCAGCCATTAAAACCAGATGGGTCAGTGTTTCTTATCTCTTTCAACACCCCTCCATCCTCCAGGGGGACATCTGATAAGGGGCCATTAGGGCCCACCAATGGCATGACACATTCCATCATCCCATTGTGAGATGCTCCACCCAGTGGGAGAGGAGCCAGCTGTTCCTAGCTAGATAAAAACTGGGACTGAAGGACACAAGGTATCCTGGTTTTCCACTGGATTCCCAGAGGAAGACTGGACCCATCTCATGGCCACTGGACTTTCTACAGGACCATCTCTGCTCCACAGTACCGCATCTGTTACTCCAGGAGCACTTATTTGGACTGCTTCCAACACCCTGACCACCAGGGTGCCAGGCCATATCCCTGACTGTGTCAGGGTTTTTTCCAGGATCTTTGTTTGCTTCCTTGCTTGTTTTTTTTTGTTTTTTTTTTTTACTACTACATTTGTATTTTCCTTTTTATTTTTAATATTTCTAGTAAAGAACTGTTACTCCTATTTCCCATATCTTTGCCTGAGAGCCCCTAATTGTAAAATTTTAATAATTTGGAGGAAAGGGGGTTTACATTCTCCATCCCAGGGGAGGCTCTAGTTTTCCCTGGCAGACAACTGTCTTTCAAACCCAAGACAGTATGGAAGTACTATATTCAAGATGTCTACCTGAAGAAAAGGAAAAAAAAAAATTAGCTTTTTTTTAATACATCACCTAAGATCAATTGTGCTTATGTCACTATTCAAATTGATATGATATATAAGATATTATATATCTATTTTTCTTTTTAAAAAAGCCAACAGAAAGTAAACATTTATTAGTTTTTGTTTATCAGAAGTTTCAAATAATTTAGCAGTTTATGCTGTAGATTAGAAGTGTCAGGTGTTTGGCCCTGTATAAAAATATCTATTTTCCCTGTTACACATTTGAAAAAGAATGTAGCACTAAACCTACTTCACATCACCTGGCTGTGCATTTCAGGTGACAGAATGGCAAAAAGTGAATGGTAAAATACAAAACATATTCATAAAATTCCAAAAGGTCCAAGTAAGAGTCTCTAGTGCAAAATGGAAATCCTTTTTGCAAAAAACATTGTTTAGCCTGGAATATAGGTCTTCTATTTTACAGATTGTATGGTTCTGGTTTGTTGGTTGGTTTTTTTGCCCTACAGATGGTCTTTATGAAAATATGGTAAGACTCTAAATATACGATGCATAAAGTTAACACTTAGTTCCTACAGCTTCATTTCCAATCTTCTATAGCTCCATTGAAGAGTAAAAAAAAGTAATGAAACAGGAAAGCCTCTTAAATTAAAAGCATTGCTGTTTTGTAGCTTAACATATCTTTTCACCTCTGTAATTCCACCATGTGAAACATAACAAAGAGCTATAACTAAAAATTCCAATGTCATATAACTTAGTGTTATGAGAAAATATTTGAGTTTTCTCTTAGGCAATACAGAACTAATTTGCACAATGAAAGTCTTGCTAAATTGGTACTGAAGAATGTGAAAGACTAAAACCACACAATAGATAAAAGCATGCCAAGAAATTTAATTTACAAAACACTTACTATAAATTAAAATAAATGTTAGAAGTGCTTAGGCACTACAACTATCTGCAGGTGAAGTATTTTGACGGAGCTACTCATCTAAGAAGCAGAGTTAATCTTTACAGGATATTTTACAGATTAAGAAAGGTTCAAGAAGCTGTTTTAGGGCTTTAAAAGAGAAAATAGTTAAAAATGTTTAATGTTTTTTAGCTTATTTTTTCCAGGAAAGTTGATTAGGGCTGTTGATGATTGAATCTACATATTCCCCAAATTTTGTGATAACTCAAATCTAAATTTTGCACAGATATGATGAAAGCAACACAAACAAGCAAACAAAAAACCCAAAGCAACAACAAAAAATCCATAAAAAACCCAAAGAAACAAACTAAAAGGCACAGTGAAATAAATGCTGGTTTAAGTAAACATTTCAATTAACTCTTAAAATATTTTGGCTTCATCTTCTACCAAAAGCTGAGGAAGGAGAAATGAGAGGTTGGAAATAAGCTGTTTTTTTCTTCAGGAAGAGGAGCATGAGAAGTTTAAGTATTTGTTCTCTTTAGCCTTAGTTTTCCTTTTGGGTACTCTAAAAGAGAGACACTAGACTATATTGATTTTTAGCTTCAAATAGAATGCCCATCCATGTTTCTTTACATTTCTACCACATTTTGGATTTTATCAAGTAAAACAAGGGTTTTTTAATCACCAGCCAATGTTTTTGGAGTGCAAGATGCAGAACTTTGAGAAAACTTCAGTACGCAGGATCTTCTTTATGAAAGCTTAGAAAAACTTTGAGTACTCAAAACCTATTTTAGCAGCAGATAACTTCAAAGTAAATATAATTTAAGAACAATCATTCTAAGTTGAAATCAGACAAAGCAGTGAAAGTAGCTGAAGTTTGGAGATAAATTAGAAAGGGAAGAGAGAGAAACTAGATTAAAGTCACATTAGTGACCTTAATGGGATTTATTCAATTATTCCTTTCCACCATAAACCATAAGGTCATCTGCCCCAGGTTAAGTATTTAGTTATTTTGATCTCTCTTATAAGGACTTGTGAATGAATGACAATACAATCACCTATGTTAGGAAGAGGTGAAAGTACATCTGATTATATATAACTAATTTTTAGACTGGAAATTAAAATATGTCTTGTAAATACACATAATATTTACTATTCTCAAGCCTTTCCTTGTGACAACAAGCATACAAAAGTCACTGAGCAGCAAAGAAACAGTTTCCCTAACCCCTTTAGGCCTTAATAAGAAATTTTAAAAGTTCCATATGCAGAAAGTGAAGAATTCTCTAAATCAAGTAAAGATAATGTTTTTCTTCTATGAAGATAGTCTTTGCTCCTAACATAAAATAACTAATGAAAAAAAATTTACGAAAACAGGATAGAAGTTTTTACTTTACGGAATTCGACCTGAAAACTTGAAGGGTTCTGGGTTAGTGGTTTCTGGAGAATGAGTACAGCTCTTTTCTTGTTATAAATTTCTCTGAGAGAATTTTTTACAGAGACATGTATTTTGTATACTGAAGTCTAAGGCACTGTTAAAACAGGAGGGACTTTCAGATATGCTAGGGTTTTGCAAAAGAGGCAGTATGTCCTCATAAGTAGCAGGCTCCTGGCCAAGGTCAGAATACAGAGGTTTCACTGCTGAAGTTTCCTCATCTAACCCTTATAAATCATTACAAGTCAGATATAAATTTTGCCATCTGTAAACAGATGCTAGATATTCTGACCTCATATAAGTACAGGGAAGCATGCAGTAGCAATAATTATTCTTTCTTGTAATACTAGTGAAAAAACTATATGCCATATTTTCATTCTAGGGTACTAATTGTTTTAACATCCCTGACAATAGAGGTCTATAAGATAATTTACTTCCAACAATAATAAAATTATAAAGTGTTTCCTTTCCTAGGAAGCATATTGATTGTCTAAGCTATCAAAGAACTGACTTAGTTGATTGCCATGAAAGTTTGATAAAATAAGCACTGTGCTCAAAAACTCAGTTCTGGGTAAGAATAAATATTCTGTTTTCAAACAACCTCTCTTGTGTAACATATTATCAGTTCTTACAAACTGGAAACAGACAAACAAATAAATACCTTAATAAGGAGGGGGCCAGGAAAAAAAGAAAATCTTCAGTTCTCTACCACACACACTGAAAACTGTTTGAAACAAATAAGTAAATTCATTTTCAGGACATTTCAGATTCAACCTTAAAATTTCAAAGGCCTTAAAAGTCTTAGGAATAACGTAGTTGGTAGGACTCTCATGAAAATACTGAGGGGGAAAGCAAAAAAACCAAAACAAAACAGAAACACACACACAAACAAACAAACAAACAAAAAAAAACCCACAAAACACCCTACCCACCAAAAAAACACCACCGCTCATAGAAGTCTTCCCCAGTCTTCCCCAATTCTTTCTCCCTTTAAAACTTGAGTAGATAGATATACCCTCAGCAGCACTCACAGGAGATGGCAGCAACTTTGTTGCCTTTGAGACATGTGATATAAGTACTTCCAAGCCTCCAAAGCAGAAGCTAAGAAAAATAAACAAGCAATTTCCCTCACTCCCTTACCTGCAAGTCAGTTTAGTGAATACTTTGAGGAAAAAAGGTAGTCAAGCATGATGGCAAATGATTCAGACATTCTTAAACACTGGAGACTTACATCTAATTTCCAAAGTTTGTCACTCAGAAACTTTAATTACAATGTTAGGAAATTAGCACTTTGCATACTGTAACATAATTCCCCATTGTACTGTGAAACTATATCCTGACATTGATCTGGTCTGCACATGTAATGATGGCAGAATAAGTTATTAAATAAGAAGTGAATATTTAATTGTTTACACAATGAATAGCACATTTTATATGTCACTACAATATAAATATTTACAATAAAATGGTAGAGAAGCAGTAGCTTAAAAAAGATCAATCTTTTCTAAAACAGGATGGGCATAGTATTTCAGTAGAAGTACAGTAGATCTATATAGTTGTAATGTGCTATAATACATTTTTTAGTCAAGAGAACATTACATGGGTTTTTAAAACAAAATTTCTTTTTAAAATTAATACAGATATGGTCAAATCTAGAACTCAATACAATTTATTTAAATTAACTATTCTGGCATTATTATATGAAGCTAAGGTATTTTTCCCCAGTTTTGCAGGTATTCCTAATATATTCCTGGCTCTGTGCAAACAGGTTGAACAAAAAACTATTTTAAGATGCAAGGTAGACACAACCTTCTATGAACCTCCAAAGAAAATAACAAAATGAAAGCACGCATTAATAACACTATTCCTACAATTCAAAGCACATCTGCAAAATGGTGGTATTATTTAACACTTCATACAGTCTAAAATTCTGTGCCTTTTTCCTTTTGGTCATTTGTCTGCTTTCCTAGAAAAGGTAATAAAAAAGCAACAGAGGCAAGACTTCAGAAAAAAATATAATGAACTTGCTCACTGCAGTAATTAATGGGGAAATGACCAAATAAATGTAGAGACAGGGTAATGAGACCAAAAGCTATGGGGAAATTATGAAAGACCTTAAAAGCTTTGACATAGTGCAACAAGGATGGGGAGTCAAAGATGTTAATGCTGGAAACACACACTTCTAAACTATAGCAACACTTCCATACTGCTGCAATTCATTTCCCTCATATTGTTTCACTCTTCATGAGAGGAATTACTTACAGCCTTTTTTTTTTTTTTTTTTTTTTTTTTTTTTTAATGCTGCGTAAAGCATCACATCAAAATACAGTTACATGTTTGTAAGTTCAATTCTAAAAAAGACTTATGGTTTAATGCTGCCTGGAAAAGACTGACAGACATGTAGGTGGAGAACATGTGGGAGGAAAGAGGAACACTACACCCACAAGCACACAAAAGTATATTTGAAGTATAAGTGACATTCAGTTTTTGATTCAAAACAGTTCTGTTAAGATTGCAGGTGACAAAAAAGTGATTGTACAGCTGGACAAACACTTCATTATTCATTTTATTTGCTATGTTTTGGAGTCTTGATTTGAAATAAGAGTAGACTTCTCAGAAAAAAAAAAAAAAAAAGGTAAAACAATGGATGAAAGTTTCAAGAATGTAATTGATTTTTAAATTTTCACATTTTGCCTTAAACATGCTACCTGAAAATAAATATAATTTCTACTTATTACTAATAATAGTAAGAAGGATAATAAGTTTCAGAGAAAGTTTACTGGATTTTATGCTTTTTAGAATACAGAAAACAAAAGCTTTCCTTAGAAATATCTTTTGGAAAACATCAATATTGGAAATTTCGATTAACCTGTAAAGAATTCCAGGTCCTTTTCTCAATCCATTTTTTGTTGCAGTTTTATTGATGAGAAAAAAAATCCATTTACTCCTCATCTTCTTCAAAAGTCACCATCTAGATGTATTCAGAGAAAAGTTACAATATGTTATATATATATTCATTAAATAAGCAATAAACAGGTACGTGTTGACATTAAACAAAAACAAATAGTGGATTCTGCCCCTGGGATGGTGTAATCCTGGATGTACATGTAGACTGTGAGGCAAGGTGTCCCCATGGGGTCACAAGTCCTTCCAAGAAACCTGCTCCAGTGTGGGCTCCTCTTTCGATAGCTTTGCAGGCCCCTTTCAGGAGCCTGCTCTAGCATGGGCCTTCCATGGGTTCACAGACTCCTCTCAGGCATCCCCATGCTCCGGTGGTAGATCTCAACATCCCTGTGGTCCTCCATATGTTGCAGGGGCTCAGCTGCTTTAACATGGTCTTCACACAAGCTGTAGGGCAATCTCAGCTCCAGAGCCTGGAGCACATCCTGCCCTTCCTTCTGCACTGACCTTTGTGCCTGCAGGGCTGTCCCTCTTCCATGTTCTCAACCCACTCTTCTCTGGTCAAATTTATAACTAAGCAACCAGTTTTTTCTTTCCCTTCTTAAATATCACAGAGGCATTTCCATCATTTAATTGGTCTCAGCCTTGGCAAGAGGTACAGCTATCCTGCAGCTGCCTGAGATTGGCTCTGCCAGACTTGGAGGAAGTTTCTAGCACATTTTCACAGAACCCTGGAACCCTCCCACTACCAAAACCTGGCCACCCAAACCCATTACAGACCCAGTATAACAAGGGCACTTACTGATACAACAAAGGTTAATGGTGTTAAACTGAAATGAGGTAGATTTAGTTTAGATATTAGGGAAAAATCCTTTACTGAGGGCCTTGAGGTACCTCAACATTTTTCCCAGAGATGCTGTGGATACCCCATCACTGGCAGTCTTCAAGACCAGGTTGGATGGGGCTCTGAACTACCTTGTCTAGTAAAATGTGTCTCTGCCAATGGCAGTGGGGTTGGAAGGATATGATCTTAAAGGTCCTCTTTAACCTATGCCGTTTTATGATTATATGAAATTACTTACCAGTAGCATCACTTTTGGGAAAGTTTATTGCTTTTATATTGCAACAATTCCAGCTACAATTATAGTTAAAGTACATGAAAAATTGTGAAATAACATTGAAAAAAAATAGGGTGGTATAGTGAACAATATTTCTGGTTTTCGATTTTTTTTTAATTTCAAAATAAACCATTTCTCTAGTACACTTGTAAATACAAATGCCAATTGTTTATTGTATAAACTCAATTATTTTTCTATTGTTAAGATTATGCACTTCAATCTAAAGTAACCCCTAGCTGTGGAGTTATGCTTGGATAATTTCTGCATATTGTCGAGTTACACTATGAATATTGTAATATTGAATTAAATAATAAAGGTGCAATATAGTTGCTTCTTGATATAAACTTTTATTCAATGTCCAGGATATTCTAGATAGCAGTCAAACAATGCTCTATACTTTCTAATTTGAACACCGCATACCACCTGCTTTCGATATAATTATTCCACATAATTCTACATAATTGTTTCTGTCAAGAATAAATGAAGCCTTAAAAGAAGAACACAATCATTACAAGCAACAGAGCCTGAGTTATACACTACAGTGTTCCTTTTGCTCTCCTCATATCCAAAGTTGCTAATAGTAGATTGGGAAGGTGACAGAAGTTGTAAATTATTACACAGGAAAATACCTACATGGGTAAACCACTCAGCGCAATTTGATTTTTTTTTTTTCTGTTGCTATTCACTGAATGGTGTTTCTTTCCATTTAATTTGTTCAGCACGAGTGGAAGCACATTGCAGAGGCTAAGCAGAGGCTAAGCCAGAAAGAGATCTAAAAGTCAAGTAACATGATTTTTAAGCAAATACTACTGTTCATTTAAGAAGAAAATCTAGGAGGTTTTTGTTGGTGGTTTTTTTTTTTTTGTTTTTTGTTTTTTTAGACATGCCTATCTGACTTAGACATATCTGTGCTCTTTTTCCACTTTCAGGAAATAAAGAAAATAACACTGTCTAAAGACCCAAAGGCATAATCTCAGATGTTCATGTTTTCTCTGACATATAACATATATATTTGGAATTCCAAAGCAGAAGTAATACCTCACAGCAGTTACTATTCACCCACCAGATGGAGATTATCTTTTCATATATGAATGGATGATGACATACGTCAATACGTCCTCATCTCCCTGGAGTCTTCCTGGGTTTTTTTGAGGAGATTGTTGCTTTAAGAAGGCTTGTAGCCCCTTTTTCTGGGCAACAGCCCCATTATAGTCATCATTCACTGCTGGCAAGGTGTAGGCTTAATTGTGCTTTTTTAAATCTTTTTCTTTTAAATGTGTGTGTCATTCTTATTTTGTTGTTTTGGGGTTTTGGGGGGGGGGGGGTTTAGTAGTTTTGATAAGGCTACAATCACATATAATTTTCACTAAGTTGAAGAGGCCACTCCATGAAAAGCAATCTTCCTTTACATACTATTTTTTCTGTTGTGTATCCAATGTCTGAAATGGTAAATCAGAGCTTCTAATTGTTATTGTCAGCTTTATTGTCAATGTATGAACAGTAAATTTGGCAAATTTTATGGTGCGGTTTTAAAGTTATAGAATTTTTAAGAGAAAAAATTTCCAGAAGGATAATAAAATTCTTACATGGTGGTACCCATCTACTTCTAAAATATTGCTGTGTTAAAGAAACATGAAGTTAAGTGGGTTTTTTCATGATGGAGAGAAGGTTTAATGACCATTGTGAGTGTGAAAATCATCTATTATAAATAAAATTTTCAGCTTTGTTTGTACCATCCTTCATTGCATAAAAATATTTGCATGTAAATTTAATTTAAATGGAAAAGTATTACCCATGCATTCAGGTAAAAGTTCTCCTACATGTTCTGTCCTGTTCATTCACTGCACAGTTAGAGAGTTTTATCCCATAATTTCATACATGTCTTCAAAATGCAATTTTATCTTTCTGTGAGAAGTGATCATGATTTTTCATAGTATGTATTACCTACACAATCTGTAATCTTTTGCATTAACAAAGCAAAATAGCATAAGACAATATGAATATTTTTTTAAGGAACTGAATTATTAATTTTGTGTTAAGGTAATAATGATCTTGAGGTTTTTTACCATTTAAAATAAGAAGCAGCAGGACTTAATGGTAGTCCTTCTCATTTCTAAAGACAAAATAATACCATATTTTCTTAAATATGATTACCTAATTAATGCCACAGGAAAAAAAGTCTATAATAGTAAAATGGTAATGCTTTTACAGGAAGAATACCTGTATTCTCCCACATTTGCTAAACATAATCCCATATTAGTTGCAATTTTCTCAGAAACACAAGACTTAATTGTATTAAGAAATAGAGTCGGAAAATGTCTTGGGTTGGAAGGGAGCTTAAAGATCATCTTGTTCCATTCCCTCTGCTGTGAGCAGAGACACCTCTCACTAGGATCAGGCTTCTCAGAGTCCATTCAGCCTGGCCTTGAACACTTCCAGGGATGGGCATCCACAGCTTCTCCGGGCAACCTGTTAAAGTGCCCCACAACCATCACAGTTAAGAATTTCTTCCTGATATCTATTCTATATCTGTCCTCTTTCAGGTAAGAGCCATTAACTTTGTCTTATCACTACATGCCCTTGTCAATAGTCTCTCTCCAGCATTCTTGTAGGCCCCTTTTAGGTACTGGAAGGTTTCAAAGAGATATCCCTGGAGCCTTCTCTCCTCCAAGTTGAACAACCCCAGCTCTTACAGTCTGTCTTCGTTGGAGGGGTGTTCCATCTCTCAGATCATATTTTTGGCTGTCTTCTGAATTAACTCCCAACAGCATCTTCTCACAGAAGATGTGCAATACCACAGGTATCTTTTTTGTACTAATATTAAGACTGGGAATTCATTGCTGCTAAAAATGTCAATTCATTTGAAACATTAAAAAAAAAAAATCCAGAATCTAATTCACAATGTCTTTACTAAGCTGTTTTATGGTAGAGCATACCATTGAAATGTGATGAGTCTTCATGTAAAAATGCTGATTTGAATTAGATTTAGAATACATGTCATCCTCAATTAGCCTTCCCTTCATCAAAATGATCCCACAAACATGGAGAATGAATCTTTATTTCCTCCTTTGCACATGGGAGGTCATTTGTCAGATTTAATATACTTCCACGTACGTCTTCCTACATGTTTGGGTTCAATATGGACAGGTATGGACTTTGTGGGGAAAAAAAAAAAAAAAAAAAAAGTACCACATCTGGAAAAACCTGAAGTCTACTTTTATAAAATGTTGATAATGTTACATATAATTATTCTGCAAATTATGGCAAAACTGATAAATCAATGTTATGTTGTGTTGGAATTAAAAATGCAAAAAAAGTTTTGAAGACTTTCAAGAACTATTTCTGCATCATAAGTTGCTGCTAGTACTTAGAATCTGGCAATTTATCTGTAATTTCTTTAAGCATTCAATTGATGGGTTTTATTCCATTGTTGAAGTTTAACATCCCAGCAATTACCTTTTACTTAAATAGACTGTGCATGTTAAAAATCATTAGTCACCATGCACTTCCACAGTTTATTTGGGAATGAGTAAAAAAATAACTATGAAATAAAAACACCTTAAAAAGTGTTTTTGATAGGTGCTGGAACAATAGCTACTTTTAATTTTGAGTATGTTATCTCTTTTAAAGACTGTGTTTAAAACAAGAACTTTTAAAAGAAAAGTTATCTAAAGGAAGAATTAGAAGACTGTGCTGCTGTGCTGGTTTAGCACGGATAGCAAAAACCAAATAGTGACTGGCTTTGAAACTGACAACTGGATTAACCAACTAAATATAGGGATATGCCTCTGGGCTACACAGGCTTAAAAATCAGAGGAATCCCAGTGTTGGAGTCCAGGGCACATGGAAAATCCCTCAAACTCCCCTGGGGCATCTGAGACCCTGGCTGGGACCCCAGGAAAGCATTGCCTTTGACCTTAGTCCATGGGAAGAACTTCCAACACTTAGAGATTAATTAAAAGCAACAAAGATTTGAAATAAAGAGTAGTTTAGTTTGCCACAGGGTGAAAATTTGTAGTTTTGGGGTTTTAGTATGGAGATAGATGAGAGCAAGATGGAGGATTTGGGGTGGTGACTCATCTTCTTCTTCTTCTTCTACTCCATTTTCCGCTGTGACGGTGCACAGAGACATTTGTAGAATGGGTTTGATGCACAAATTGCATATTTAGAATAGGCAGAGATTACTGGCACAAAACAGTAATGATAGTACGTTGTAAGAGTTAATTGGACTAGAAACCTTTAAAAGACCTTGGAATTCTCTGGCTGGCATTCTTGCTAGCTGTGTTTTCCAGTGCGTTAATCGAAGGGTTAGCAGTGTGAGGACCTTGAGATAATAAACTGCATGAACATCTCTAAAGACCAAAAAGCTGCAAGTTCCACTCATCTTCTAACCCTGGTAGAGGACTTTGTGTGAGAGAAAACACTTGACTCTCACATCTGGGAAAATTCCTTTTTTCCTCCCTGCCTTGAAACAGGTAACAGGGCTGGTCCAGCTGCGCCGCAGGCCCCTCTCCCCCACCCTGGGGCCTGGTGCATCCTGGCCAGGCTCAGCTGCTACTGCAGCTCTGGCGGGGCCAAGCCAGGCCCTTGGGCCCAGCGGCTGCCGGCAGGGAAGGAAAAGCCTTGGCTGTTAACATCCTGCCACTAAACCTGCAGCCTGGAAGACCTGAAGAGGTCTGCCTTGGCCCCTGCCCCTGTAGTTGCTGGCGCTGCCAGCTGGGCTGAGGGAGATGTCCCCCAGGGCCCTGGGAGGAGCTCCAAACCTGGGCCAGGCCAGGCCCACCCCATGAGATCAAGGGGGGGCAGGGGGAAAGCCCAGCCGCACAAGAGATCCTGGCCCCCACTGCTGATCCTCCTCAGTGCCTGGCATGGCTTTGAAATCCAATGGCCCTAGAGCCAGAGCAGCATCTGCCCGGCAGAGATCACATGACCATTTACAGGCATGGGTGAGATGTTAACTCTTTCCTTGACAGATGAGACTTACAAAAGCACTGGCCCTTCTCTGAGTGAGGGCAGACAAAGTGATTGGACGATAAGGAGACACAGTATGAAACAGAAGTCAGTGAAGAGAGAGTAAAAGTCCTAAATTGGAGGAAGATTGAGAAGTTGCCTAATTTGGGCTGGACTTCTCTTATGAGGCCATGGAGTATGGACTAAAATTTCCCTGTAACATATAGAATGCTTTTTAGGGGGATGCAAAATTCTAGTCATAGCCATGAACTGATATAGCTGTGATCCAGTGGAGAATTTTGAACAGAGGAGGATAGAGATAAAGAGATTCCCTCTGCCTCAGGGAAAAGGAGAGAAGAGACCTCTGTTCCATGAGATGAAGATGATTTTGGAGATAGAGGAAGAGAACCTTTGTTTTATACTAGAACAGGCATCCTTAAACGGTACCCGAAAGTAAGCTGATATGGGCCATATGCAGTTGCAGGAAAAAGCTGATGATGGGAGGGGCTTCACAGTTTGCAGTTTCCAGTTGGCTGCTGATCTGTGGCATGGGAGCCCCCAGGGAACTGTTTTCTTGTGTCAATGTCTCCATGGAAGTTCTAAGAGAGGCTTGTCTCTTTAAGGACTGATAAAAGACTATTTTAAGTAATGAAACTGACTGAAAATTGCAGATTTTGGCTCTTTATGTTGTCAGTGAATGGTTTGTGGGAAGGGAGAAGTGTTTTGAAGGTTTTATTTTGATTCTCATACTTTTTTTAGTGTGTGTTAATAAATCAATCTTTATACCCTGCAAGTTTGAGCCTGCTTGGCTTTTCTCCTAATCATATCTCACAGTAGAAAAGACACTCAAACAGCTACAAAATGGTGCATTGGCCAGGAAATGGAAACTGGTAAATGTGAATGTGAAACCAGTACAAAGAGAAAATAAGCAATAGCGGGGAAAGGAAAAACAAAACAAACATACACACACACCACAAACTAAACCAAAAAGTGAGATCCAAACTCAAAACACGTGGAAGAATACCCTGTGGATATGTAAAAACAGAGGAATGACATATCTAGCTTGTGCACCAGGCTTACACTTTGGGAATTGGGAGGAGTGGAGAGACAATAAATAACACGTGTTAAAGATATGAAAATATAGTAGATGTAAAGGAATATCAGGATAGAAAAAATAATTTCTACATGTGAAGAATTTTCATTCTTCTTAGTTTTATAGGAATCCTCAAAATAAAAAATGTTTTTATTCCTATTAGTATTTGCTAGTACTTTCTCTCCATTCTCTTCATGCCTGATTGAAGAAACATCAGACCATTGGGATTTCCCATTTTATGAATGTGTTTGCATACAATAATGGCATCTCAGGGAAGCCAAAATGCATGAGTAATGTGAAATAAATACTAAATGTAACTGGCCCAAAGATTTTAATTCATTTTCTGCTATTCCTGTCTATATTGAATAAATATTAGACAAATGATATTAAGACAGAAAATAAGGATATAAAATCACATTTAAATTTTGTAGAAAAAAATACAGTATAACTGTATAAAACTAGTTATTTTAAGCCTTCTACCTGATACAGTTAACAGTCACTGGTACAAGTTTTAGACAATAGTTAATAATTCTATTTCCTATTAATAAGTGTTTTTAAGATTTTACATTTATCCATGCTAAAATACTTATATAGCCTGCAGTATTAGAAAAGCCATGCTATTCCCACAAATAGTTGTAGAATTCATTGTTAGCGTATATGGAAACATTTTGCTAAATAATTGTGTGATTTATTAGTTTAGATAGATATGATTCAATCAGACTTCAAATATTATAGTTTGTAGTGACAGTTCTTTGTGAATGTAATTATTTTTAGGTATAATAATGATGGTTTCTTACATCGATGAGCAGATAATGGGAAGCATAACAGTAAAAAAAAAAAAAAGAATCTTCCCAAAATTATTTTAAAAATCTCTGAATTTTTGATATGTAATCTAAAACCTAAACTGAATATTCACTTCACTCTGTTTTTCGTTTTTAGTCAGGGTTCTTCACCAGTATGGGAAATAAAGAGGAAATAAAAATAGAAATATGAGTAACAGTAAGATTAAAACTAAACCCATTAGTTTGTAAATTTACTTATAATGATAATGATGTTATAATACATTATATTAATAATGTATATATATTTTAAAACCACCAAAAAATATGAAAATTGGTTTTTTAAAGCATTTCATTGCAGTTTTTTGACTGGTGGAAAATTAAACTGAAAAATTCTGGAAACATATAAATTGAATAAAAATATATTTGAATGTAATATTTAGGCTTTAAGCAAATGTTAATTCAGGGTTATGAACATGTAACCACCTACTTTTACCAACTGCACAAGTACTCTACTGAAGGAGTTGCAATTGCTTCTTCTCTGCCTAAACAACAGCTGGAATAATCTATTGTGAGCGCACAACTTTATTATCATTAAGAGGTGTACTAAAAAGAGCCTTAGATTCCAGCAATTGTATGTATGATAAAGAACACATCTCATTTAATATATAACTTTTACTAGGTAAGATCAAGTCTGGGCTTCTAAAATTACATCATTAAATTAACCTTTGTCATTTTTAAACATAATCACAAAACGGCCTTAAATATCATTTGTCCAGTCCTCAGCTTGTGGAAATCAGCAAAGTCCCATTGAAATGTTGGTTTTGTAGGTCATTCTGTCTGATGTATATAAACTGGACATGGCAAAATGAACCTATGCCTCAAGTGACTTCTATATTACTATGACCTGTCAAAAACAATTGTTTAAATTACAAGGCTGTGTTCAAAAATAACGTTTCTGTAAGCACAGCAACTTTCTTTGCACTCTTGCTAGCACTGCAGGAAAGTTGTCTTCAGGAGGCATAAATGCCTGAGTGCTCTGTCATATTTTGTCCTGAGTCTCTAAAGGCATATTTGGGAAGTTATATTTGAGTTTGTGAATAATTCCACTTTAATTGCCAAATTTTAATAAATTCACATTTGAACAGCTCAATTGCAAGCTCAACACTGTGAGGAATCACAGAATCATGGAAGAGTTGGGGTTGTAAGGAACATCTGGAGATCTAGTCTAATCCCCTGATAAAACAAGGGTGGTCACCCAGAGCAGGTTGCACAGAATTGTGTCCAGGTAAGTTTTGAATATCCCCAGAGAAGGAGACTCCACAAAATCCCTGGCCATCTTGTTCCAGTGTTTATTAATATTCAGATGGAACTTCCTTTGTTTTAGTTTGTTCCCATTGCACATTATCCCATCAATGTGTACCACTGAAAAAAGTCTAATCCCATCCTTTTGATGCATCCCCTTAAGATATTTGTATGCATTTATATGATTCCCCTCTCAATCTTCTCGAGGCTAAATTGGCCCAGCTGCCTCAGCCTTTCCTCATAAGAGAGATAGTTTAGTCCCCTAATTAACTTTATAGCCCTCCACTGGACCCTTTCAAGTAGTTCCTTGTCCTTCCTGAACTCGGGAGCCCAGAACTGGACAAAGCGCTCCTGACATGGCCTAACAAGAGCAGAGTAGAGTGAAGACAGCCACCTTACTAAGATAATTAATATCAATCAAATTAATTAAAATAATCATGTGGACAAAGATAAGCAAGATTTAGTGACCATTCTTGACACTGTCTCTCTTAGTTAAGCAGAATTCCTGAAGATTATTGATGATACTGAAACTCCTCAGGGCTGATGTAATCACTGTTGTGTAAGAAAATTGTGTACTCTAAATTTGGGCAATATTATCTTATGTACTGAATTTCCAGGCTTCTTCTGGAACACAGAGCATTTCATAAGTGAACACAAGAAATCTTCATGTGGAGCTTATCTTTACTTCTGCACTGGCTAATTTTCCCCTCCATTTTAGATTATGTACAGCTGTTTGAGGTTTCTACATAGACAACTGAAAAAAGTGAGACAAAGGCATAGATCTGAGTACTTTCTTGGATAAAAGTCTTAATAGATCTTATGAAGGAATTACAATATTCATGTCAGTGTAAATGAATATTTGACTAAGTAAATGTTGATTAAGGCTTTTAAATTTTATGACACTTACCACTTCACCCCCACACCCCAGTCTACAGTCTGAAACTGTTTTCAATCCCCCTTTATAGATATCAGGTTTCCTTTTTCTCTCTCTCTCTCTTTGGTGCCTCACTGGTTCAGGAAAGACAGCAGAGTAGACGGCAGGAGAACAGAAGGTAGTGGTGTCCAATTGGGACTGTGTTTCATGGCCAATGAGAGCTCAGAACTCATTTTTAAATTTCCCATGTGCTTTCTTTTGCCTCAATTTTTTACTGTATCTTTTTCAATTTACCAGCTGACCATAATCTCTGTAAGAAATTTCCGTTACTGTTGTGCTTTGTGGTGCAGGCATAGTAGGCTGAACTGTATATTCTAGCATCATATTTCCAGAACCAGTTACATTTAGTTTAGAAATAACTTCTAAAGGACAGATTTTTTAATTAGAGTTTTCATGATAAAAACTAGTACTGGGAAAGATATTCTCATTCACTGAATTCACAGGACTTTCAATCAGTAGAAGATCTGTGGGGGATATTTCCTACCTTGTAGATGTAATTTGTGTAACATGATGGTGACTAATCTTCTATGACCACTGCACTGTCTGGTATCACATTATGCTTTGTTAGATTGGAGTACACATCAGGGAAGAAGTTGGGATTAATTCATATTGGAGAATAATTTGACTGCATCAGATTCTTCAATTATTTTAGTTAAAATTTTCCTCATGTCCCCATAGCAGAACCAGGATGTCATTAGCTCCTGGATAACCCACACTGTGAGGAAATAAAGTGAATGAGCTGTCAAACTGTAATCACTCTTCAAAGGAAAAAAAAATAATGTATTTTAGAAATGCCTTAATCCAAATTAAAGTAGCAAACAGTTTCCTAAAGCTTTTGACTGAATAAATATGTTCATATTTGTCTAAAATTTTAAAATTATGCATTTATAAGCTATGATACATTTTCCCTACTTTACATACTGCAAATTTTCAGCTTTTACAATATCCATTAAATAAAAGCCTCCACCCAGACATTTTACTGTGGCTTTATCTCCTTACATTTTTTACCTGTTACTCAACATAATTTCATCAGGTCTGTAATGATAAGGTTGAAAAAATAACCTTTATGATACCAGATGGATTCTAATTCTCAAAAATCTCAGGTGATGGCACATTCTTATTGACATTTATACTCCATATATTTGACTCCATTTATGACAGACTGAAGGTGATGAAGAGGCCCATGCAAGAGGTCACCTTATGTCAAAGCTGGTATATAGTCTGTCAAAAGTGGTGAATGTAAGGCTGCTAATGAGGAATTAACTAGATAGACTGTGGCCATTTTACTGTTTTCATGCTATCCAAACTTGTTACACAATGCTAATCAGGTGTTTATTAAGTGAAACTATTATGCCAAACTTCCTGCAGATTCTACCACATGTCAAAGAGGTTGTAAAGTATTATTCATCAGATTTAAAGCTGATTAATGAGTCATTTAATAGTGAACCTTTCTTTTCTTAGCCTCTAGCTAAGCATCTGTACCAAGGTTAAACTAACACGTACATGGTTTTGAAAGTAAAGTTTCTGTTAAGAGGAAAGAAAATCCTCAACTGCTCCATGAAAGTTCTAATATATTTAAAGCTTTCTGGAGGAGGAAGCTTATCTTCTTTTATTTTTAGATAAAAATTTAGCAAAAGAGTGGCACAGTAATAAAATTGAATAAGGCAACTAGACTTCATGCATTTTCAGATAGAGAAATAAGATATATAAATACTAAACATAATAATTTCAGCCTTCAAGCTCACATCCATTGTATTATCTTTCCTAACCTTGTTATTTACATGGTATCACAACAAAATTGATGATGCAGAATCATCTTGACTATAGTGGAAACAAAAAATTAGTGAAATATTTGGCAGAACTGAAGCAGCTATCAAATATCTGCTGTGTCCACATCAGGGAGCAATAAAGGAATAACTATTGAGGCAGCAGTAAATCTTAATGGTAAAATGAACAGTGAAAGCCTGAAGAGAGAACTAAAATACATGCTAAGAGAAGTCAGGTTCATATAATCTGGAGGTGATAACCAACATTTCTTCAGCAAATAATCACTAAAACAACAGACACTGATACTACTTAAGACTTTTTTTAACAGTAAGAAAGGACAGTACAGAAAACCTAGCCATAAAATCTTGATTCATACTTAGCCAGGAATTAGTTTTGCTTAAATTAGAAGGCTGAATAAATGTAGAACTTTAATACTCTCACTCCCAAAAACGAAAAATAGAGAACCTTGTAGGACTATTATCTGCTGGGCATAACCGCAAAACACTGTGAACATGGCACCAAACCATGAGAAAAAGATTGTAGTGAAGGCTTTTACATATAACCAGACAATAACCATCTATAAAAGAAAATTTAATGGCTCCTTGTACAGAACAGAACACAGAACTGAATACTAAGAACAAAACATTTCAGAGAATAAGACATAAAATGATAAAAATAATTTCTAAATTGCAAACTGAATTAAACCTTTGGAAAAAAACCAAACCAATATTGCATAAAAAACACAAGAAATCAGAAAATGTGGTCACTTTGCAGAGAACATGAGTTAGAACTTAAAGTTAGTTATGCTGCAAAGACAAATGCATTACCTCAGCCCAGAGAAGTGGCAGTGATGTGCACTGGAGGAGGTAAAGGATTAACTGATAATGTCGATGGTGGGTATGTAACGATGCCAAATCTACCTGGACACAATCCAGCACACTAAATTTCCCCATGAGGCTTTGTTACACTTTCAAGCCAGAAATACTACAGGAGTCAGCAAGGCATTTGAAATGACAGTGAAGCAGAACAACCTTTCTGTGATGAGATAGAGTGAGCTTTTAAAGTACCAGGATGCAGACCGGCTGACACATACTTTGATGTACATTTCACTGCAATATAAACTAAGAGCTTCCTAATGAAATGTGCCAACGGTATAAAGCCGGGAAATATTGCCGATATAGGAACAGATTATCATAGGGCAGGAAATAGTAACAGATCAGTTTGGAGTAATAGAAATGGAATAGAAGAGTTCAAAGTACTTAGAGACTAATAGCAAGAATGACTTCCATAAGCAGTAAGCTCATCAGCTTATATAGCTCACCTACATCACAAAATACATGGCTTATGACTTGGCAGAAAATAGGTTTTCTCAAAAAGAGATAAGAGTCCGGACAATGAAGGGCTAGGATATTTTCATCTCACTCCAGAGCCTGTTCTATGGAGCTGGAGAAACAGAATCAGAGTTTAGTTCATCTCAGGCTTCTCCTTTCTGTCACACCAACAATATTAATCACTCCATGTGCCTTCATATCAGTTCTTAAGCCATGTGGCATGTCTTAATATTCCCTCTTGAAAACATTAATTTTGTTGACAATCACGTAATCACAATACCCAGCTGTCTTTGGATGAAAAAATGCACACCGCCACCCCACCCTCAAACAAGGAAATAATAAAGACACATTGTGGGCTAAAGAGATTTCAGTCTGGGCATGCAAAATACAGTAAAGAATAGTTTAGCCCTGAACCCTTGGTCTGGGCATAAGGGTTTACTTCTTGAAGGAGATATTTTTAATGCTGGACATACAGCCATTGAGATCTAGGCATATTATCTAAGCTCAGAATGCCCCAAGGAAAATTTTGGAAGGGAGCTGTAAGGATCAAGTACAACTCCCTGCTCCTCACATGACTATGTGAAATTAAACCATATGACTAAAAGCATCATCCAGACACTCTGAACTGTGGCAGGCTTGATGCCATGACCACTTCCCTCTGGGGGCTGTTCTGATGGCTGACCACTCTCTCAGTGAGGAACCTTTTCCTGATGTACAATCTGAGCTTCCCCTTGCCCAGCTGATCCGAGCAAGATCAGAACTGAATTTTCTCTGCTCTCTCTTGCTCTCTCTCTCTCATAAACAAACCTGAAATAATATGGACAGTTAAAAAAAAAAAAAAAAAAAAAAAAGAAAAAAAAGAAGAAGTTTTGTTTAGTCTTCATATTAATCTGCAACTTCAAATCATTGCTGATTTTAAAAACTGGATCACAACACAAAGTCTACCATTCCTGCCCCTTAGATTGCTTTACCCCTTACATTTTGGTAAAAATTAACTTTTCATTTGAACTTCTCAGGAATACTGTCAGCTATTCCAGAGCAGCCTGGACAAAGGGCAATATCCAAGGAGGCATAAAGGTAAGGGTCTGAACCCTCCAAATAGGGAAGTGAATTGGTTCTTTAACTCCCCAGATCCAAGTGAATATTCCTATACAAAATTACTGATAGAAAGTGGATTTTCCTCTGTTATTCTATATCATAAAAAAGTAGAAATTGCTGCTCCACTTTGCAGAAGCCAAATTCCTGTGCAGAGTATATGACATAGCAAGAAGAAATGTGGGCTGAGATCAAGATGATGAGCTCTCAAACTCAACAGGGTATAAACCAAAGCACAAGAGGAAACCCAGAAGACTTTGTAAGTGTTTTTCAGGAAAAAAAAAAAAAAAAAAAAAAAAAGTTAGCTAATGCCCTAGGACTGCAATTCTTGCTCATTCCCTTTTTACATTGGGAGCTTGCTTCTACAATTTTTGCTGACCACAATGAAAATCACCAGCTAGGAGTCATTTTTCTATCATATCAGTCCAGACAATCTATGCAGCTATGGGAGGAGTGGTATGACTAGACAAACAGGTTTTGGATATGTATCACTGCTGTGATATCTCTTCTCCTTTGATAGTGTGAGGAGAAGTTCTCTTGACACAACACAGGTTTTTATCAGGTATTGAATAAAAAAGAGTGTTTGGATTTCACGGGCAGATGAAGAGGGTCCTTTTTTACAGATTTTCATACAACACTTTGTACTGATTTTGTCTGGGACACAGTTTATATTCTTTGTAGCTGCTGCAGTGCTCTGGTTATTTGGAATTAGTAGGAGACCAAACCTGATGTCAATTGTGATGTTTTGGCTGTTGCTCAGCAGTGCTTCCTTTAACTCAAGGACTTTTCAGTGTTTCATGCTCTGCAAGTGAGGAGGTGCACAAGAGTACCTGACAAAGCATAACCAAGACAGCTGACCTGAACAGGCCAAAGAGATATTCCACACTGAAGGATATGCCCAGTACATAAACTGGGGAGAATTGAGCAGCAGGTGCTGATTGCTGCTTAGGGATGGGGCTAGGTTTTGGTGGTATACAATTTTGATGTTTTGGTGTGAGGAAAGGATTTGTCAGAAGGAATTCTATAAGCATATACAGTTAAAGTTCATGACAGAATAAAAATATGCTTATTTACTTTTTGATTCATTATAAATTTCAAATATATTTTTATTTTAAAAGTCTGAAGTGTTGTGTATTTATTGACTGACATAATGAAAAGAGAGATTCATAAAGAAAGGGTTAAACAGAGTAAAAGCTGAAAATTCCCTACCATTTTTCCTGAAGAGAGTGTCAACACAGCTATTTTAGAAGCACAGTACCAGTCACTTATGCTGAGTAAGCAAACCCATGACCCACTGAAGTCATGCTGTACTGGGAAGAACAGAGGCAGGCAAACAGCTGCCTACAAGCTGATCCATTTTGTCACTTATTGTGCTTATTATGTTTGAAGTACTTCTCATCTAACACAAAAACCAGGAACATAAAATCGTACCGTACAACAACAGATAGCTGTTTATACACAACTTTTCTCACAGAAGCTTTTATATCTGTCTGAAATGTTAATATTAATGGCCATAATTCTCCATCTTGGAAAAAAAAATAGGGAGTATTTATTTAAAATTTAAAAAAAAAAAGAAAAATAATTAGAATGTGTTAAGTCAATTGAACATGTATTTTTTTTGTTTATATTAGCCATACAGGTGACATGACCTGTAAGTCAGATTTTAGTAAACAAAAACCCCTTTGGTGCTAAAATGAGTTGGCTAATCTATAGGGAAGGATAAATGGCAAATTATCTGACATTTAGGGATATGAGTGCCTCAGGACTGGAGTATGCCTCAGTTCTAAAGAGCTGTCTGAAGCAAATTCAGTCGTGTCAGACAGTGAGACCATAAATGAGTACAATTTATAATGAACGTATATACTTTCAAATTTCTGTACTAATATTGACAGAGCAGTCAGAATAAAATTTATAGTAATGTATATTTTGTTTCTTAATAAAAGTTGAATTATTTAAGTGGAATATAATTATGAATACTATCATCCTATACGATTTCACATTCCATCTAGTCTTAAAGCCTGCAAAGGCTAATAGAACCTGGCAATTTCTAATGAAGTAAATATTATGGTTACTAACAAGTGATCTATAATCACTACAAACACATAATGCTTTGTATTGTTTAACTTTAATACTCTAATACTTCTACCATGCTATCATTGCCAGAAATTACTGAATAATATAACCAATATGCAATGGCTAAGTGAACTAATCTGCAGATTTCCATGTATTAAAGAAAAAAAATCTTTCTTTGCTACTCTGTTTCTTATTTACATTTTCTGAAAAGGCATCTACTAGTTTTTATCAATGCAGATAACAAATGTTAAAAAAAACCCCTGGATTGTGGCCAAATCCATCAGGTTCATCTTCTAAAAGATAAATTTCAATAGTCCATCCCAGATGACAGTGCCTTGAATATCTTTAACTTTACCATCAGAACCATTTAGTGTAACTACTGCTTCTCCACAGCTTGAACATCACTACCATTGTCAGAACCAAGCAAACAAATTTATGATGATGTTCCTGGGAATAAGGAACTAATGCAAAGGGGATTTCTCTGTAGTTCTTCATTAACATTTTATTCATTACAACAAGGGAGTTATAAGAGTTTCCTTTTACGCAAATTAGGTCACAGGATAAAAAATACACAGCATGGAAACACAGTGTATTACTACGTAGAACAAAAGATCTGGTTAATAAATTATGATAATGGAATTAGTCTACTACTAATGCTGAGAGGCACATTTAAATATTATGAAATTTTCCTGGAGAAGAAAAAGCTGTTGCATCTATTCATAAACTGTTTTTCACCTGTGTGCCTCAGTTTCTGCAGTCCTTTTTTTTGTTATTTCCCTCTGAGGGAATGTACATATCCTGCTTTAAACATTTGTTTTGGTTTGTTAAAAGGAACAATTTGAGTGAGTAAAAGGCAAATTTTTACTTTCCTGTTTTTCAAATGCATACTTTAACTAAGTTCAGAGATGTCCTGGATCAATTCAAGCAGATTCATTCTGGAAACGATAGTGTGTAGAGTACAGAGACTGAAAATAAATTAGGTTAATTAAAAAACCCCAAACCTTTAGACATTAATGCCAAGAAGATAACTATTAGGGAAACATGTGGTCCTTGCCATAGATATCTAGTATCATCAAAGTTCTTTAGTTAGTTTATTTATTTACTAGACTTATCTGGTTTGTTTCTTTCCTTGGAATTCAATTTATTTCCAAGATTTATTTAAACAAAATAGGCTAAATTCAGTCCTGGTTTAAGTGGTCTAACTGTAGTGAGATAATTAATTTGCAACTACCTCATTAATTCAGTGATTACCTTCAGTTTATTCATTACATTAACTTAACTCCTATTTTTTTCATTTATGCAAGGTCTGAATAGACTCAAAGGGTGGTGAAATGAAGACTCTTACAAACTGTTCTTTTGGCAGAAAAATAAGGAAAGATTCTCCACTTCCTACAAAGCAAAGCAATTCATTTGAACCATTTTTTCCAGAAATGTCAGTACCCCTGCCAGCTGAGGGCATTACTTTTGCCAAAAGAGCAGGAATTTAGCTGGGCAATATTTTGTGCAGAGCAATTTCTGCTTTAAAATTACAGTGTATGTTCCTTTATTAATAATGGTGTGATTAATACAACGTGAAAAGGAAACAAAGCCACAAACATCTCACCTAAACTCATTTACTTTTCATTTTTAAAAGTATTACTAAAAATTGTGTATTTATGGATTGTCTCACTCTCTTTCATTCCATATTCTTAAATGACAAAGTTAATTTTTACAGGATAAACTAAACTGGAATATTACCAGTGTAAATCCCAGAATGCCTTTCAATCATTTTTAAAGAGTAAAGAATGACCTTTGCAATGTGACATCTATTCATACCATCTAATTTCTTCTAAATCATCATTTACTTTTTAAATTTCAGTACACTTCTCTTCTGGTCTCAATGTGGCCTTCACACTAAGAGCTACCCTGGAATAGGTAACAAAGATAATTATTTCTGTGCAAAAAAACTCATTCAGATGGAGTTAAACAGAATATATTGTCCTATGTACCATGGTTTAGGCTTAGGGTAAGTTTTTAAGGACTGCAGAGTGCTGTCTGTTTCTTAATGCTACTGTACCCCCTGTGCACTGAGGGAAAAAAGAAAAAGAAAAAGAAGAAAAAAAAAATTCAAACTTTCCCTTGCATAGGCTGTAGTTGTTATAGAGAAAGAAAACAGTGCATCTGTAAACTAATGCTTAAGCACAAACTTAGGAAAAAGTCTCCCTTGTTACTCTGTTTCTCTTTTCTACTACTGGAAATCATTCACATAAAATTCTTGGTCCTGAATGTGAAGTATGAAAACAGGTTCTCTGTATTTCTCCTTTCCCAAATCTTCTTATTTGCTCACAGTGCTCCAGAGACCTATGCAGAAAGTACATTTTAAATAATTTTTTTTTCTACATAATAGTCATTATTATTCAATACCTACTTGAAAATTCAACAAATAGTAATTCTCAATCACTATATGTATCCTGTTAGAAGCACACACTGAGGACAAAGACCACTGATTCAAGAACAACCATCCTTTTCTGCACAAGCTAATGTGCATGTGAGAGCAACCCCTGCACAAGGCTGTGATGAATTCCAGGCCAAGTACAATAGATAACCCAAACTGGAACTGACCTTGGCAACAGTCCAGGGATGATATTTTCCCTGGGAGGAGCAACACTTGAATATTTTTGGCAAAAGATTTAGGCACTAACATCATATTAATAGATTATTTTTTCAGTTACTTAAATTATAACACTTTATAAAATTACAAATCTGGTGCATTTCCTAGATTTATGCTTAAATCTGCAAAATTGTCAATGGTGAAAACCTTGACCTTTCCCATTTTACAAAATTTGATGGCATCAGGAAAAATAGTACCTATTGTTCAATAGAATTGCTTTTCTAGGAATTCAGTTTAGCTGAAAATACTTTTCTTGTCTAAGTGCCAATTTAATCCTTTAGAGACAGTATATGTATCAACCCTTCATTAGACAGCATTTCAGGAGAGAAAGATAATTTAGAAATTTTAAAACTTTTGAATGGCATTACTTTTGTTCTAAAATTATCACTATTTGCTCTAAAACCACAATAGCTTAGTAATCTGTTTCAATAAATAACTGCCCAAAAGTGTTAAATTTTTGGCTATGTTTGAAATGGTGGACGTCCTCACTGTGAAATTCTCTTATGTTCTAAACCACACCAATAAAATATCTAAAGCAGCTATTCTGAACAGTGCCTGACCTGTGCTAGCTCTCAGAGAGCAATGTACACTTATGTCCTGAAAGTCTCAGTGTTGTGTGGGTGATAACTGCCCGAACTTCTCAGTTACTATGATGCCTTGGGAAGGTTGACCTGGAACAGAGACTGGACAGAGCTAAGAGAAAAAAGTAGATATTTATTGAAAGGTTTTTAAGGGTACACCTTCGGCAGCACAAGAGCCTGACCAGGGCTACACCCAAGGTGGAGTTAAAATGGTCAAAGAATGGGCTTTTACACTTTTATAAGTTTTGGTCCATTTGCATATTGGGGTTTAATTGTCCAATTACTGCTTCAGGTTGTGAAGTCTCATCCTTCTTTTTTTCTCTCTTCAGTCCACCATTATTTATGCTTTTGGGCCTGAAACTTGTACTTGTTGTCCTTGATATTCAGCAGGAAAAGGATTTGGTTTTTTCTACCTACTCTGTGAAGAGAGCTTACTAACATTTAATATAAAGCTCAGAACTACATATCTAGGCAGCACAGAATTTGAAAAACACAAAAGCTAAAATTTAAGGCATGATCTGGAGGGACAAAACAGGGATACTGTTCTTCTTGGTCCACAGAGAAGATGTGACTGAGATAACTCTCAGAGACAGCAACCAGGGCTGTGCTGGCTGTTAGCTGGTCTGTCTGCTTTAAAGGAGAGGTGGGAAGATAAGCACAGGGCTACATCTCTGAACTTAATAAGAACAGAGAGGAGAAAGACAATGAGGATGGTTAATTGATTTCAAAGGAAAATATGTTGGAATCCCCATTGTGCAGTCAGAGCAGGAATTTTGGCCAAAGGCCCAACTGGATGGGAAAAGTTTCCCAGTGAAGTCAGTGCAGATGTTACCTACAGACGTTCTGGCATCCCCGTCCTCAGAGCCAGCCAGCAGGCTGGTGGGTGTGGGTGGTAACCCTACTGTAAGCTGGAGACTGGTCTAGGTTGTGGCACCTCAGGGAAAATTTATTTAAGAAGGTGAAAAATGCTGTCCGAAGAAGAACACATTAGTTCTCCTGACATACAAATCAGTGTAAGTAATATCAGAACAATTGAGTTTCTGAGGGTTTTTTTCTAGATCTGATGAGAACTTCACCCCAGATTCTCATAGGTATTTAAACCACTTATTGTAGCTGACAATAATGACTGAAGTGCCTGTGTACCTCTAACAATTTTTTCATTATTTCTATAGTAATCTTCCATCCTCATATAGAGGCTCAGTAGGTCAAAATCATCATAATTACATATATTGCTTTGTCCATAAAATGATTCATTGCAGATTTACTTTTCTTCCTTTCTACCTTACAGGATGCCTAACCTTGCATTCAGGAGATTTGACTTGAAATACTGCAATTTGTGAGTGGAAAATAGTATAAAATACTTCAATATTTCAACTGATTTTTTAACAAGAATACTCTCTTCAAAACTGTCCAATTTTATAGACTTTTTGTGTGATTTTATTACCTCTTTTTGCAGACTATCTGTATTTTTAGTTTATGGTCATTGATTTTATGAGCTTCCTAATTTCGAGCTAGATGAAGCTGTTGAGAACTGTGTGCTTGTAAGTGTAATCTACACTGCACTCATCTTTAGGAAAGCATTAATTGCAATCACTTACTGCACATGAAACAATAAAATATTACATCTATATTTCCAAGGACAGTGATCAAGTGAACTATCTTTTCTCATATGTCCTGTTTTCCTGCCTTTTAAAAAGATCTTCATGTCATTTGTAAAGAAGGAAAAGCAATATATTCAATATCAGCATGCATTCTTAGGCACTTGTTTTTTCTAGAAGCCTGCAAATTTGGTTAAGCTACCAAGCTACTACAAACTTGATAGTTCCGAATAACAGTGTTTTGCATACCACAGTATATTTTCTACCAAATATTGAGGTATTGCAGCATCCATCTTTTCTCAGGAAGAAGAATAATCTTTATTTTTATTTTTGTAGATATCTCCTTAATATTAGTGATGCTTTTGCTCTTATATAAGAGTGAGTGTATAAGACTTCCGAGTTAAAAACATTTTAAACTCCTTTGCTTCTATTCTTATTGTCTTTGAACACAATTTGAAGCAATTCCGAAGATCCTCTCTGGACATAAGGCTTTAATCTCAGTGAGAATGTTCTTCAGAGGACTTGTGTATAGTAACTTCAAGACCTTTCTATGCTTACTTGAAATGAAGTATTTCTCAGACTATAAATTTGAAACATGTAATCCCTGCAAGCATTACAGTGAGATTCCAATTATCATTTATGGTATATTTTTCATCTGCTGCTCAGAAAATTGTATTTCTAGAGCTTTGTTCCTAATAAATAGACTGATGTAATAGTTCCAGATAGAGTACTGTTCTGGAACAATTTGAATTTGTTTTTTTCTAGACTTAAAATAAGAAGTTTAAAACACTAAGCTATTTCTAAATGAAGCCAGAGAAGTAGATTAAAGGCTTCATTAGCACTACTGAATTGATGATGGCCCAGAAACTGATTTCTCTAAAATATGTCACATAGTGATGTAGAATTGGAATAGTCCTCAAAATTTATAAAGTCATCAAATTCATCTTTCTTAACTGAAGTGAAAATACATGTATTTTTTTAACCTATTCCTCTGATCTTCACTCTTTCTAATTATCTTGTTCCAGGATTTGATTATTCCTTATATTTGAGGTCGTTACTCTTTCAGAACATAAGGCTATGTGTTCACTGGCTGCATAGCCTGGTCCAGAGAGGAATAGTGAGGAGAGTTACATCCAGCAGGCACCTGGTCACTAGGGGTGTTCCCCAGGGCTGAGCATTGGGGCTGGTCTTGTTTAAAAACGTTATCGATCATTTGGTAGAGGGGGTCAAGTGCACCCTCAGTAAGTTTGCAGATGACACCAACTTAGGTGGGAGTGTTGATCTGCTGGAGGGCAGGAAGGCTCTGCAGAGGGATCTGGACAGGCTGCATTGATGGGCCAAGACCCAGAGTATGAGGTTCAACAAGGCCAAGTGCTGGGTTCTGTCCTTGGGTGACAACAACCTCATGAAGTGCTACAGACAGGGGGAAGAGTGACTGGAAACTGCCTGGCAGAAGAGAACTTGTGGGTGCTAGTAAACAGCAGCTGAACATTAGCCACCAGCGTGCCCCACTGACCAAGAAGGCCAGTGGCATCCTGGCCTGTATCAGCAATGGTGTGGCCAGCAGGGATTGTCCCCCTGTACTCAGCACTGGTGAGGCCACACCTCAAATCCTGTGTCCAGTTCTGGGCCCCTCACTACAAGAAGGACACTGAGGTCCTGGAGAGTGTCCAGAGAAGGAACAAACTTGGGGAAGGGTCTGGAGAACAATTCATATGAGGAACAGCTGAGGCAGCTAGCGTTGTTTAATCAGGAGAAGGTTACGCTCAGGGGAAACCTTATCACTCCCTACGGCTACCTGAAGGGAGGCTGTAGCCTTGTGGGGGTTGGTCTCTTATCCCAGGCAAGCAGTGACAAGATGAGAGAACATAATCTTAAGATGCACCAGGGGAGATTATCAGGAATAATTTCTTCACAGAAAGGGTGACTAAGCATTTGAATCAGCTGTCCAGAGGGGTGGTGAAGTCACAGTCTCTGGAAGTGTTCAAGAGATGGTTAGACACGGCACTGAGTGCTGTGGTTTTGTCGGTGCGGTAATTTTGGTCAAAGGGTGGATGGACTCAGTGATCTTGGAGGTTTTTTCCAAACTTAATGAATCTACTATTCTATGATAAGTTATGAAGGCTGTAATATCATAGTGTTTCCACATGCGTGTTTTACAAAAACAAATTTGTACTTTGTGAATCAACACCTAGCACTATATTCTGTGAAACCATCGATATTTATGCTGCTGAGGTTAATGGAGATTTTAATGTTAATTCTGCTGACTACATTGCATGACTAAAGCTAGTCAGAAATCAACATCTACCTTTTACTTTTCATATAATCATCAATAATAATAATGTATTTAAATGAAAAGAAGAATAAAAATCCACTTCAAGAATCAATAATGTTGGTAATGATATTGTAATAGAATATGGCTAGCTATGACTCTCAGAGCTCTGCACAAGCAACTCATTCTGATTAGTAAGCCAAGCAAAATACAATGTGGAAAATACATACACAATTGTAACCATAATGTTAACATGTCCAATAATGTATGGAATTTGATTACATCCAGAGGTTCTGCTGATACCATGCACTGCCTTCAGATCAGAATTACTGTCTTAGTACTTAGGAGTAATAATTTATTCCAGCAGTGTCCCTTGTTGCTGCTGAATGTAAAATCCTGTTTCTGAATTTTAGTTTCATTATTCTCACTTATAAAAAACTACTTTATACTGGGTTTCAAATACAAGAATTCAACTAAATAGAGATTTATTGTTCTATATTAAATATTGTTTATACCTATGTATTCTGTTTTCTATACCTGTTAGAATTTTATTCAAGGAAAAATGCAGAAAAATATTTTATCTTTGGTCAAAAAAGGTTGGTTGAAACCGAATTTATTATTATTATTATTATTAATTATTATTATTATTATTATTACTACTATTTTTATTATTGTTAGTGTTATTATTGTTCACATTCTAATAAGGCCTCACTAAAGACTTTTCATGTTAATAGTTATAGAGTATGTGCCCTCAAAAAAGTAAATTGTAATAATAAATCCTTGGATATCTAGATTTTGTGTGTATATTTTTCAACATATTTTTAATTTCTCTTTTGTCTATTATTGTTTTTTCCATACAGAAAATTAAAAACACAAAACCTGACCAATGAGTAGATTTTTGTGCTCTATTTTTGAAGACAGAAATAATTTTTGTTTGCCTTAAATTAACAGGGCCCTACAAATGAGGTATTAAACATTAATACAAATACTATTCATGCATCTTAAATGTGTTATTAGTCATGTACAGCTCAGTAAAAAAAAATATTATTTTATGTTTGTTTAAATATTTCATCTGCTCTCTTTCACCCACTAACTAATGTGTCATGGACTGGGGTGCTAAAATTCCCATCCAAAGCTAGAATACAGGTCTTAGATGGAATAACTCCTTATTTAATTAAAGAAATAATAATAAGAAGAAGACAAAGACAAAGAAGAAGAAGAAGAAGAAGAAAAAGAAGAAGAATAATCATCAAATTCATGGAAAAAGTTCAATAAAAAGAAAGAACAATCTACTGATTTTTCCTCTCTTCTTCCTAAACCCTGTACAATTCTGATTAGTAGGACTTAAATAAAAGCTGGTATGTACCTGGTATGCCTTCTGCAGGGACAACTGGAGTGCTGAGCTGTGCCTAGGAGATCATAGGTGTCTATTTCCTCCTCATCTTTTTTTTTTTTTTTTGGTATGCTTGTGATTTTAGAATCCCAGTCTCTCCAATTAATTTCCTCTCAGAATAAAGTAACCATCATAAGCATAAAATGCAAGAGACTTGTACAGCTTCTGCAGGTCAGTAGCCAAAATGGACAATTTCTGTACCTCAGAACTGTAGGTGACAGGATTCAGTAACTTTTCTTTCAAGATGACAAGAAAAAACAAACAGAATAGGGAATGAAATACTGCATGCTAGTTCATGAAGGCAGAATACAATTAGGAGATCTCATATAGCTATGAATGTGCTAGGTAGAGAACTTAAAAGGAATATTTTTCACAAATTAATCTTTATTTTCCTTACTAATTAATAAACACCATGCTGTGAATAACTGGTGATAATGTTCTAATAAGTAAAATCAATAAATTTACACCCAGGTTCACTGTAATTGATGCTGCAGAACAGAAAAATGTATTCTCCATTGATCCTTTTGCAATCTTCTAACTAAAAAGGAGAGGAAAGAAAGCCAATTACTGTAGTATGCCTCTGAAAATGATAAGATTAAAACAAGCTAATTATGTGTTCTTGAATAACTACAATTTTTGATGAAAGTAAGTAGAATAAGGGCATCCTGCATCTCCAGTACAGAGATATTACTTTTTACTGATTAAAAGATAGTAATTTTACATTTAACTTATCTTAACCAATAGGCAAACAAATGGTTAGAAAAATAAAACTATAAAATCTCCCAGGATAAAACCATTTGATGTTGCTGTGAGCACAGGATTAATCTTAAGAATGAAACAAGTTCCTGTAGCACTGCAGCTAAAGAAATTTTCATACTTGAGCAAAGAACATTTAAGGAGAAAGACAATGACCACAAACATAACATCCTATGAATATAGGTCCACTGCTTTCTGTTTTGCATAGAAGGAACGATGATTTCAGATAGCGCCTTATATGCACAATCTATGATGCCTTCCATAGCAGGTTTATCCATATTGGAGCACCACTGTAACAATTAATAACTGATCAATGCACAATGATGAAAAAAGTCAGCAGCAGTCTCATGGTTCACTAAATTAGGAAAATCAAATTTCTCTTTCAATGATTAATAAGTAAATAAACTCTCTTTAAATTTGTTAGTAAAATTCATTAAAATATTTGGAAATAACTAGATTTTCCTTCTTCTTTTTATTTGCTACTTTAGATAAAAAGAAGCCCACCAGTAATATAAGCTAAAGACATTATTCAATGTGACTTGAATGCACATGCAAAAACATACGTTGTTATTCTGACTTCAAATACTTGATTTCAGTTTGAGCTATAACATGCCATTTTGAAAATTATTTTTAATTAGATTCTTCACTATCTGGTGAAGAGGTGCATGGTTTAAACCTGTTACTTTGCCATACAGGCATCTCCTGTTGAGTCTATAAAGAAAATTAGGCAGTCTTCCTTGATCCCTCCAACTCCCTCTTCATTGTTGGATTCATTTATTTTGACCATACTCAGCAGTCTACTCAGTGTCTCCCAAACACAGCTTGTAAACCACTGGAACAGGCTGTCCAGAAAAGTGGCAGACGTCCCATCACTGGAAACACCCAAGGTCAGATTGGATGAGGCTCTGAGCAACCTGATCTTGTTGAAGATGTCCCAGCTCATTGCAGGGACCTGTAAAGGTTCCTTCCAAGCCAAACTGTTTTATGACTCTGTGTCTCAAACTCACAATATTCTAGTGAAGATCAGTTTTTTAGGCATTCCTGAGCTTATCAGGATAGAAACTCTGAGAGTAAAAGCCACCACTACCATTGCTTGTATTCTGCACTAAAAAGTCACTAGATAAAAAATTATGAAGAACTAATTAGGTTAATCATTGGACTTCAATTTCACTGACATCTTAATCGACATTCCAGTGGATGCTGGAAACCAGCTGCAATTTGGTCCTTTCCTAGGCACTGCTTTAGGTCCAGCTATAACTTCTGGAAAACCATTTTCCCTTTAGTTTATTGTCTATAACATTCTTTTTTTCACATTTCTCTGATCATCAGCTATCTACACTAACTTTTAAGACACAGACATAAAATCAGTGTATTTGAAGCTGCAGTTGAGAGTAACTACTTACTACTCTAATTGCCTGATAATTACCTACAACATATGCTTTTTTCTGTCTTTCTTAACCTATCTATATTATAAAGCTACTGCCACAAAAGTTCTCTTACTAGGTGTATGTGTGTATGTTTTAAAGTGGGGGATTTTCTACATAAACAGCTATACACAGCTCTAGATTCCCAGATAACTTCTCAGTAACCAGTCAGTAATAAATGTCAGGAGGGAGTATTGAAAAAGAGTAACATCTCTGTGAAAAAACAGTCTTATAAGTCTGCATTTTACATAGTCTTGTAAATGTGATTTTTTAGGACTTTCTTGCTCTCCTATTTTTCAGAGAAAAAACAAATCTGAAAGTTAAAAGAAATATAAGAACTGTGCCCTAGGCATGCTTTCACTAATTTTAGTTTGTTATTATTCAGTTCAGTGAGCTTGCTCAAGTTTAACATTTCAATTAGTTGTGTAACTACCTAAAAAGGACTATCATGTAAAGTAATTTCTGTTTTAGGGTGTCCTGATGCTGGTTCATTACATGAAAACTACTTGTGCATGTTGCTCAAACAAGTTTGATCAGAACTATAGGACTATTCCCTGGTGGCACGTTCTAGAAAGAGTGCAAGAGGTTCACTTCCCTGACTCTTCTTGGACACAGGCAACAGTTACAGGAACAATGAAAACAGTCACCGAACACAGCTCAAGCTCAAGCTCTGTGAATTATCACCGTTTGGACTGGTCAGGAAGATCCTCTTTCAGGGACCCCTTTTGATCCATTTTTCTCCATTGAAATCACTTTGAAGAAATATTCAATTAAAATAATATTTAAAGAATTGTATTTCTGAAAGAGAAAATAAATGGAAATACTCTCCATTATTAGCCACAGGTGTCAGAGTCGCTCTGAAATAATATAAAATAAGAAAAAAACCCACTAGTTTTTACTCTTGTGCCATTCTTCCTTGAATTTTTTCATAGACAGCTTAATAGAACACTGAGCACCCAGCACTATTTCAGATTTCAACAGCTGAAACATTTTGAGTACAACAAAGAAAAAAATTAAAGGTAACTGTTCAGTACAATCATTATACACACTGTCCTTAATTCACATATGTAAAATCAAAGTATATTACAAAAATGTGTTAAACATTTTTGGTTTCACTAGCATTATATTCCATTATTAGTGTCACTAAGATGACTATTTGCATCCACACATGCTTCACTAGGCTTTTTTTTACAGCTGCAATTGTCATACACCACTGAAGCCATCTTATTATGTAACAGGCAAGCAAGAAGATCAGAGAAAATAGAAAACACTGTTTGGAAAGAATAAAGAGAGAAAAAATGTTAATGCTAACCTGAAACCAAATTATAATTCCTTAAGCTTTGTATTGGGCCTGCTTATGTGCTTCCTTGCACCTCTGATCCATTTATTTGTGCAAAGTGATTTTACATTATTTGAGTAGTATTTGTAGACACAGAATTATGGATATGATTCACTTCTAAAAATTATGTCCCAAGTATAAGTATCAAACTCCTATAATCTAAATTTGAATCTTAAACAACAGCACCAAAGAGCTGAGTGTCACCAGAGGGGAAAATCCAAGCATTTCAGATTTCAGGATATTTTGAATTGCCAGCTGTAGATTCCACTGAGTATCCAGAGATACTAACTTACGCTTATGTTTTACTTTCAGACAGCTAAAATTGGGTGACATGAATTACATTCTAATTTCTAGGTGGTTTAAAGTGATACTAGAGGCTAGAGGGAGTAAAAATAAGACTCTTAAAATACCTGCTGGCTTCAGAATACATGTTCAACCAGTTACTGAATATTATATCAGCTGAATAAGACAGAGTACAAATACTCACAAGCAAAGTCCATTTCTGAGGAATTTGATACCAGAGATTTTGGTCAAAACTGATGGGTGATACAAAAATCCAAACAGGATTTGATTCTGTGAAAATATCTCAGCATAGTCTCATGTCCAAAGTCAAGAATTTTTGGTATGTCACTTATGATAAAAATACAGTAAAAGAGTGGGAAGGAGTTAGTTTAAACTAAGAAATGCTGTATATTTTGACTTGTCACTGGCCCTCTGAAAAGGCTGTGTCTTCAGATAGGTATCAGACATTCATGACTCTTAGTACAGGACCACTCAATGAAGGCCTTAAATAAAAGCATTAAATCTGTGTGTTGCTATATTATGTGAGCTTTTGTGAGATGTTTTTTTTAGCTGTGACTGAATTTTCCCACAGCTTTCTGATGTTAACATCTTGTTTTTCCACATTCCTTTCTGATGATAGTCAACTGATGGACTTCTAGCCTGGCCAGTGGGATGGAGAGGTGGTAGCCTTATTCTCCAATCCCTGGTCATTCTTCAAAACCTATAAAAGTAAGTGTAGCGGTTTCATGTTTACTAAATTTTGGGTTTGGTATTTAATCTTTCTGTGGGAGAGAAACTAGGAGAGAAACAAAGCAGGCTTAACTTTAAAATTAACAAATAGTTTATTAACATACACTAAAAGAACAGAAAAAAAGAAAGTTGAAAAAAAACTAAAACTGAAACTTCAAAAAACACTCTCCCTCCCCCTTACAAACTCTTCACTTTCTTACAAAACAACATAAGAGACAAAACTTGTAATTTTCAGTCAGTTTCACTATCTGACAATAGTCTTTTATCAATTCATTAGGAGAAGAGGATCTTTTAGAGTCATGGATCCCACTGACAACTTAGAACAGTTCTCTTGTGGGTTTTAAACTGGCACAAAAACAACTGCCCAGAGAAACCTGCTTTTGTGACCCTCCCAGGAGCAGTTTCCCAAGCTGCTTATGGGTCATGGGTCTTAGACTTTTGCATACTGGGGTGTCACCTTTTAAAGATGAGTAACTCTAAAGCAAAGGATTCTTCACTTCAAGGTACAGAGATATCTTTTCACTTCTGCACTGGTGCAGAGGGCTTCTCATCTTTAGCTCTGTTCAAGCATCTTATAGGGTATTACTTAGTTCATCACAAACACCTTTGCTTAAATCTACACACAAATTAAAACAATCTTCTCCCCAAATGCATATCTTTCCCATGATTTAAAGGAATGATCTAAATATAGAGTTCATTTCCATGGCTCAAGTAAGAATAGAACAATCAACTCTTCAACCCTCTAATAGTCCTAATAGTCTTTTCACTCTTGCTTTACTGACTTCATCCTGTTTCTTCTTTATGTTCACTCTGTCCCTTTCTTTTCTCTCTCAGAGAAGGGCTAAGCTCTGGAAGCTTCATGTTGCTAAGAAAGAGTTAAATCTGCCCAGAGTCTTTGTCTCTCCCTCTGTAGCCTGTGGTGTTAGATGTTCAAGGCTGCGCTGGTGAGGGAGGAAGAACTCACAGAAACGTCAGAAATTGGAGTACTCAAGCAGTCTGGAATCCCAAAAAAACCCCAGGCAGGATCATAAATACCTTCTCAGCCCACCCCTGGGTGTAAATCAGGGTGGCTTTGGCCCAAATGGTGCCCATAGCTCTTATCAGGGCCCAGCAGAGATCTCTCCCTGCTCCAGGGAAGTCTGAAGAAAGTAGCTGTTGTAAAGCAGCAACCTCTCTTTCCCCCCACTTCACCTGGGAGCCGATGGAATCCAGCCAGGCCTCAGGCCAGCTTGCCCCCCAAAAAGGGAGGGAGCAGCAAGCCCAGCTCGATGTTACCTGTCTCTCTCTGGCCAAAGGGAGAAGAAAAAAGACCCACCTACAGGAAATTCATGGGGTTTTATATGGTACTTCCCAAAGTCGCAACTAAAAATTTCAGTGGTCAGAATTGATGCCAATATTCCAACTAACTCTCTGATAGGTCTCTGTCTCTTCCAAAGCAGTTCCCAGGTCCTGACCTGGAGAATTATTCTACATTCTTTTTATAATTAAAAAACCAAACTGTACTAACCCATGTATTTGTAAACAATAAAGTTCATTTCTTCTTCAGCCTTCATCTTGTGGAGTCAAATCTGTATTTACTCGTGTCCACTAGCGACATCTGTGAACTTTTTTTGGTGGCGATTTAGAGAAAAACCTGTGTGAAGAGTATTTTGAGACCCTCAGTCTTCAATGAGCAATTTAACAAGTCTGAGTTTAAAATGTTGCTTTTGTGGTAAAGTTGAAAAATCTCTGGCTTTCAGCTGCTGATTCAGAAGGACAGCTGATATGGCAACAAGTACATCCTTACATATGTGTTTTCAAGAACTTAATCTGATATAGATCAGATGAATCACACATAAATGTGCCTATTTCACTACGTTGTCGAAAGCTCAGGTAGAGAAATATTTGCGTCAGAGTGTTTGAGCATTTTGTCCAGATTTTCTACACCTTTTTTTAAGCTCGTTGCAAAAGCTTTTCCCACTTTCCACTTCATAATTTGCTTGTCTTTCTCCTTACTTGGCCCACATACCTTCTTCTCCCTGAATTTTACCACCACTCTTCTATGGTCCTTCTTTTGTTTTCACCTTCACCTTTACCTTTAGTTTTGCCTTTGTTTTTCCTTTCTCATCCTCTTCCTTCCCCTCCTCCCCCCATTCTGTCTTTTTTTGTTCCGTTACCACTCACTGTTTGATCCTTTGAGTGGAACCAACAATGAATTTGTATGTCCGCATTATTTTGCAAGTGGGGTCCCTTCTTGAGAAGTCTTCCATTATTTATAAATACGAAGGAAAAACAATGATCATTTGGAGTTGGAATACAAGGAAAAATGCTGGCTGCCAGATTTCTAGAGGATCCAGCTAGCTATTCTGTATGCTAACATTTGCTGAAAATGCTGTCATTCAGTCATTCAGTGCCTAAAAACATGTTCTTACCACTGCAGCCCCAAAAGAGCAGAATCAAAATATTTTATCCTGACCATAGTTAGGTAGTGAGTTTATAATGATTTATAAATGAAAGCTGTCCTTTTTTGAAAGTGTGGTGCATGTCTGAACAGTTTCAATTCTTTATCATCCACCCCAGACTATATTCCAGAGTAGTTAATCGGCCATGTTGTTCAAAATATAAAACTGGCATGTGTTTATATTTTGTATCCTTATCATGTTCAGCATTTTCACAAAACCTGAGCATTTAAAAATAATCATATCCACATTCTGAAGGCTTTCTACATAAAAGGTGTGCATGCATATGTTTAAAACATATGTTTATATGTAAACTTATTGTGGTTTGTGTTTGTATATAAACACATATATTTGATTACTGTTTTTCATTCCTTTACATATTCTTGTTCTTTATGATCTATGATTTCTTGCTGGCTATAAAGCAGCAAGTGCTAACACCTCTACAACTAATGAAGCATATATTTCTTCTCTTGAATATATTATAGTCATAGCACTAAAGAAAGAGCAGTTGGGGAACTTTTAATAGCAATACAGCATGTGTTGTTGTTCTAATATGTTTTAATTTTGCTGCCTCTGTGATAACGATCAAGTTCGCTACATTCATGTTACAGGTGGAAACATTTTCGTGGTTTACATAATTCTATAGTACTGTACCTAATTGAAATACAAGTGAGAAAAATCTCCTTTAGATTAACAGATTTCTCTCTCTAATAGCATAAACTTTCTGTATCCCAGAGCTTATAGGATCCTCAAACAATGAAAGAATATTCAACACCCCTCCTTCCCCCTCCCTCCCCACCTCACTTCCCATTATGGACTAAATCCTATTTTATTTTCTCTCCAATTAAATGAAAGATTTCACTTTATCTGAATCCATCTGGAAATATATGTAAGATACATTTTTACTACAGAAGGAGAAAAATTATCAAAACTAAAATGATCTGTTCATATTTTGTTCTGCAGTAGCAAATGGCACAAAGAAAAAATCAAACACATCTAATAAAGTACATATAATTGCTGACTCCTTGCTTAAAGTGCATAAAATATTCTGGAGAAAATAGAGAATTCATATGAACTTTGATTGCCAGGAAAATACACACACTCTCTCATAAACCAAAACAGGAAGGAGTAGGACTCCTAATAAATGAAATTATAATTTACATTACAAAACAAGGTATGTCTTATAGTACCATAATTAGGTAGAGAATGGAGTAGAGAAAAATCTGACAGACATTACTACTGGACATCAATATATGGCAACTGGAAAGTATTTTTAGTATTTAAATATTCATTTCCGTTAATGAACCTCAATGAATTTTATTCACCACCATTATTCTGAATGATATTTTTTCCATAACTCAAAACAACTTAATCAGAAAATACCTTCTTTTGAAATTTCTTTAAAACAGGTTAACAAGCATTCAAGATAATCCTAATTTTTACACTTTGTCAAACCCACTAATATTTCCAGCACTGCCCTCCAGTATTTTCTGCCATTCATCAGTTCCAGGAGTATTCATCTCACAAAACATATCTGCGTAACTGGCATTAATTGGCACACTGATTGGCGGAGCATAACCTACCATGTCATGCCTAGAAGTGGTCCATCTATGTCAACACCAAAGGAGAAGAGGTGGAATGCATGCAGAAGAACTCAATGTCACTACCCAGCATGGATGACAAGACCTTGGTCTCCAGGGCATACTTTCCACCATGATGCTAAACCACTGAAATTTGAAAGTGGAAAAATATAGTTTTCATCTATAGGCCAGTTTTGACTTAACACAGATGCCAGGAAAATGACCACTTTATCTTTCCTCCTAAGCCTTCTGTAACACTAAGGTACAGAACCCCCTCTCTTCTTCTGTCACTCTTGATTACATCCCGAGTCCAATTTTTTTATTGTGTTGCCTGAAGCCATTCCACCAGCCATGTTAGACTCAATATCTCTTTTGCCAGTTTCTCCCACAATTATTTCTGTACCTTTTTACTACAGTGTTCTGAAGAGGTGGTTATCAGCCACTCTCCCACAGGCCAGCTATAAGGCCATTGCTATGTCTAAAACATGTCCTCAGTTCTTGCTTCCATCACTGTGCCTAAAAGAATCTAACAAAAAAATCAAAAAAATCCAAAAACCACTACCAAAGCCACCACAACCAAAGGAAAACCAAAAAAAAGAACCCAATCAAACAAACAAACAAAAGCAAAACAAACACCAGGTTTGAGACATAAAAAAGGAGGTATATTGATTATAAGGGAAGATAAATGATCCATTATCTTTTATACATTTCTTCTTGTCTGATGTTTTAAACACTTTGAGGAAGTTTAGAACAGAATCACGCAAAACAGGAACATATTTCATGTGTGCCCTTTATTCTGACTGTGAGAGCAATCTGCTTGAAAATGAATTTATTTATGCAAAGGAGAAGGCTGATGCTGTCTCACCAATACAGTGGAAATTCAGACTGTGGAGAGCTGATGTAGGAGGGGCATTTCATGTGGAGGAAACTGAGTGCTGTGTCTGCTTTTGAGGAGTTCTCTTAATGAAGATCACCCAATTTCACTACATTTCTATGACAGAGTCATTAGTGTGTACAACTTTGAAATGAATCTTCGGGAATTTAATATTAAGATGGGGAACTGATGCAACATTTTACACTGTGGGTTTTTTTCCCATTACGTAAAACATGAGAAATCTAAGCATTTTATAAAAGATCTGTTAATTGCTATATGACTGGACATGAATTATACTTCTTTATCTTAATTCCTGACATTTCTGTCATGAATCATCATGTCATGTTCAGCTCAGTCACTTTAGTTTATAACTTGAGACAATAAACACGACAAAATATGTCACAATAACCCAGATAATATGTCGGGAATTTTTAGGGGAAAAAAATGCTTTCTTGTTCAGCTTGGATGTTATCCTCACCCCCACCACCACCTCCCTCCCAAATAAAAGAATTGAAATTGCATTTGTCACAACTGCAACTGCAAATTTCAAAATTTAAAATTTGTATTTATCTCTTTTTTTTTTTTTTTTAGTCTGTAATTTTATCTATATCACTAAACCAGCCATCTAAAGAAATACTTATAAGCTAACAGCAAAAATAAATGGAAAGAATGAAACATAACTTATGGAACAGAAATTTTGTTAGTCCTCTTTTCACAATCTATCCAATATGAGAAGCTGACATTCAGGAATAACATTTATTCTTCAATGAGCTCTTGATTATATCCAGTTTTAAAGAGACTGCTTAAAGTTCAAGCACATTAAGTAATCTGGTCAAGGTTATAGTCTAAAATTATATATTGAATTTATCTTGGAGAATGGCACACTTCAATTTTCCTGTATCCCAAACTGCTTCTCTATTTCTGTTTTAAATCAGGAATAAACCCAGCATGGTATAAAGTATACCAGAACGCTATGTACTGAAAAATGAAAGCACCAGATGCTTGATGCAAAATGCAAAACCTGTCAAAAAGAGTCATAGGAAAGTTGTTCTTTAAAAATCCTTTACTATGTAATCTGCTAATTCCAAGGCTTGTTCAGACTTTTATAAAGATTATAAAATGGGATACTGTAGGCTAAAGCTGTTTGCAATTTGTAGGGATCATTTTATTGTCAACGGGAACCTTTTCCAATGTTCTTCATAATTAAGGGAATGAATTAAAATATACTTTGTCTGTGCCACATGTGCTAAGTATATGATTTGTAGACTATTCTTACATGCCCAATACCCTTATTCTATTTCATTCTCCCTCCTCCCCCTCACATTTCCCCATCTTGGGTTAGTGGGTTCACTTTTTCACCTTCTAATAAGAGTTTTGTGTTAAAACTGGCAGGCTGAAATGCCTAACGCAAGAATTCTCAAACTGTCTTAACTAGATTTTGGCATTTAATAAGCTGTAAACTGTTGAAGCTATTTGCAGATGAAGCCTCATTTTTGTCCATCAGCAGGGGGCTGGGAGCATAATTAATTGAGTGAAAGTTAAAAGACGGACAGCATGGTTACATTTATGCAAATATTACAGAAGAACATCTAACAGAAAAGAAAAATACCTTGTAACTGATTGGTTTGGTTTGGGACCAAATCCACAGGGTCCACTTAAACATTGCTGATTGTGCATATGACAATTAAGGTCTATAGTGGTGGGGTTTTTTAATATACTTTCCGCAATATAAAAAATAATAGAAAAGAGAACCTTCACTAAAAGCCAAAGTCCCAAATCCAATGAGACAATTCTATTTCTGTTTTAAGGTTTTTACTTCTCTTGAATATTAAATACATTAAAAAAAAAAAAAAAGATATTATAAACGGTATGCCAATCTCTGTTTTTTATTTCTTTTATTCATATCCCAACTGTATGCATCCTGGTACACCGAAGAGTCCATTTAGTTAAAGATAGTTAAAAGCTTAAGCCACAGAGATCAGAACAACTACTACAGGTACTAACCCGGGTGCTGCTTGGAGTGATCAGGAGCTTTTTCATTTATTCTATGCTATATTACATTTTCTTGCAAGAAATTTTGTTGATTTTTTTTTTCCCACAAGTGCTACTGTGTATTGGAATGATTCCTGAATTAAAACTAAAACTAGAAAACATGAGCATTTGGGTTGAAACCCTTCCTCTTTTATAAGTCTGGAGTTTGTATTCTATATTTACAAGAAAGTAATTGCAATCGTGTTCATTGATTTTTGGCTATGCACGAAGAGCATTATGTACAGCAGATAAAAATTGTAAGGAGAATTTTCTAGGAAATTTAGACTCTAATTCCTTTTTTGTCTAGCATGTGGTTTAACCTGAGCATCTAATTCTAGCAGGGTAACCACTGACAAATAGCTTAGCTTTATTAGGCAACGGAAACACTGTATTATTCACTTATGTTTAGTATAACATGCACAGAAGTCTGCCGGTCCTAGCACACCAGGATTTGATAGATTCTTCCTATATCACACAGTGTTGCCAGTATTCTACAATCAGCTCAAACTAAAGATTGAGAAGTGTACAAAGAACATAGCTTTAGGGAACAAAATACTCCCTATTTTTTGTATGTGTATCAACAGGAATGTTAACACTTGATTATCAGGCATGCTAAGATTTCTTTACAATGTTTGGTGCAGCAAAGTGCCAGGCAGCCCTAGACAACTGTAGGTGCTCTGTGTGGGGAGCTGCTTCAAGCACCTGTGCAATGTAGGCAGTGGAAAGTGGGGAGATGCCCATTGACCCTATTCACATGCATTACCATTTAAGTCCTAGGTAAGCTTACCCCAAAGAATATTCCTGTGGAAGAAATTATTTATTATCTCATGAAGTCTAAGCACTCTGAAGTCAGCAGTTCTTTCTCATTCTAAGCAAAATTTATAAAAGAATTATTAAATTTCTAAATGCAAAGAGACGTATATATCAGTATCTTGCAGTTGGTTCAAAGAAGGCAGGGTTAGCACCCAGAGCTCTACAGGTGTACATGCAATTGTGAAAAATGGATAAAAACCTATGTAAAGAACATGAAGAGGAAGAGAGCCCACAGATCACATTAATTTTAATCTGGTTTAGCAGCGCAGTTAAATTCAGACTTCCCAATATGCAGAACTTTACTGTTGAATATTAAACAGTTTAAAAATATTAACTCTTTAAAAAGTAATCAATTAAGTAATACCTGTCACCTATCTAATAGCTGTTGCAGTCCCACTGGTGGCTAGAAAAAATAATCATCATTCCATTTGCTGTAAAAAAGTGGAAACTACTGTGCATGCCAATTCTGTGATATTCTAATATAAAATAATGCAGTGATCAAATAGTGGAGATACTGCTGCCATCTTAAAATATTAAGAAATCTTATGATAAATTAGTATTTTGTTTTTCTACATCATATCTTCATTGAATTTGGCTGCATAGTTTGTAAATATATTAAGTTGATAAATATTTTCATTGATATATGCTCTGCCTGGAAGTAATTAGCAGTTAAATATATACCTACCAAAAAAACCCATGCAAAACTGAATTAATTAATTTTTAGCTATGTGAACAGTACATGACAAAAAAAAAAAAAAAAAAAAAAAAAAAAAAAAAAAAGTTTTAAAATATTTTAAATCTATAATTATTGTCTAAAAATACCCTCCCCAACAGATTTGTGGGGTTTTGGTTTTGTGGGAGTTTTATGCTTGTCTGGGAGCAGAAAAATGAGAAGTCTTTTCCCATGAGTTATATATTCTTTGTAAAATTGAGAATTCTTTACAAGACTTAGAAGGAAAGTACCAAAATAAACTTACTGCTATCATCCTTATAAAATTAACAGTTAATTTTTGAGTCTAGTCTATATAATTCAAAAGACCTAATTCAATGAGAGAATGAAGAAAGAAAAGAGGAATCAGGATTTCAAAACAGCATTTGTCCTATTATTTTTTATGAATTGCTTTTCTACCATGATCTTTAAAAGCTGCCAACCTAGGGAAACTAAGAGAGAAAAATGAACAAAAATCTGCCTTCTACTATCCATCCCTGTGGGATAAGTATTAGTTAAAGCTACAGAAAAGAATGGAAATAAATTTCCAGTGGTTGTGATTTAGACGAGCTTATAATTCTTTCTTGGAAGCCTCATGGAAGAGCAATGTAGTAAACCATGATGACTTCGAACAAAGTTGCCTGCCAAAATAACTCTATAAAGATGGATTATGTAAAGCTATATACAGGGTGCTGTAAGCAGCATCAAATACTACATTTATGAGAATTACTAGGCTTTTTACATGGAAGTCAGAGTGTTCTGGAAAAAAATGACATTGACTAGAATTTGTGATATTTACCCAAAATAATTAAAAACCAGCTAACACAGATGAGCCAGTAGGTATGCTATCCTTAGAATGTAATCTTTCTGGTGATTTAAGCAAATTATTAAAATGTATTCCCCCTTCATAGTGTTATCAATAAACAATCTGTAGCAGAAGACTCTCTACCAGTAGCTTCTTCCTCATTATAAACTTGATAAGAATAAATTAATGATTTTTTTCTGTAGAAACAATTTTTATTTTTAGATTTTGCTTAGTCAACCGAAAAATATGCATGAAAATAAAATAAAGATTACAGATGTGAAAACTGCAATCCAGGTAAAAGTTTTCACTAATCTGCCATTGAAGAAAAGTTAATCAGGTCCAGAGCTGGCCCTACACTCCATATGTTATGACAACTAAGAAACTCTATATGAAAAATAAATCAAACAAACTTTTCTGCCAGTAAAAGCAATGAAATTTTGGATTATGTTGAATGACTAAAATCTCATGTACACTCTTCTGAAAAATCCTTTGTGAAAAAATGCAAAAATATTGGAGAGAAATCTATTTTTGACATCTTTCTTGAGTTCTGGTATTCATACTGTTTCACGTGAAGTTGAACAATAACATTAAAAAGCTAGAACTGACAACTTGTGAGGCCAGAGAAAAATTATTCCTTATTTCAAAGATAAAAATAAAAAAATAAAAACTCCTACGAAAGCTCTGTTTATTCACCCTGATTATGTATTTACCCATTCCAGCTTCCAATATTCATCTTTAGCTACACTTTGTTTTTTCTTTTTTTTAGTTCAGCAGTATGCAGAAAGGAAATCACAAGTACTGCTATACCCTTTCAGTATTTATTCAGACAGCAAAGATATCAGCACAGAAAACTAAGCTTATCGCCTGAAGAACTTTCTGACAGCAGCTATTTTTACTGGGCACAATTTCATGTGTTTTACTAAACAGAAGATATGTTCTTTTGTTCAGTAATACTAGATGTAAATAGGTCCAGGGATTCAGATTCCATTTCAGGCCTTCTTTGTATTCTAATCAATAAGAATTTTGTTCCTCTGTTTTAGAAGCATGATGTCTTATAAATAAGAAATTGGCTCAGAGTAACTTGTTTGGACACAGTCCATAGTTTGAAAATGTTAGTGCAATACTGTTAGTGTTTGTTACATAGAAGAGTGGAATATTTATGCACTGGCTGAACCCTCAATTTCATAGGTCACATTCAGCTCTGGCATCAAGTCAGGAATAAGCTCTGGCATAATGCTGGCATGAAATGCCCATTTATCATGGTACTTCACCTGAACTGATAACTTTTAAACATCCTGATTCACATTTGATGTTTTTGTGACCTTAGATATGATTACACAAGCCCAAATGCACTGGACACTTTAAACTCTGATAAACTAATATATTAAAACATATGAAAACCAATTTACAGGTGTAATTTTATTACTAAGCAATTCTGGCCTGAAATAGGAAAATAATATCAGAAATGGTTGCTTATGACTCTCTTCTTGCCTCTCTCGCACCATACTTGAAGAAGAAAAAAGACTCGAGACTAATGTGTTGAAATGCATTATATAAATATGTTGAAATAAATTTGTTCTAATTATTTATATTTTCAAAGCATATTGCATAAATTTACATATAATTTCTAATATATTTTGCTCACTAGTTTTGGATATTTTACAGGTACATTTGGATTCTCTAAAAAAAATTTAAAATGCTCTTCATGTGTGTCCTGGTTTGGGACAAATTTGGGAGAAAACCCCTGTAGAGGATCCCTCTAAGGAAGCAAGCCCAAGTGGCCCCTCCCTCTAACCGGTCCGGTAAAAAAAACCACTTCTTTGGAGAAAAGTGGAAAAAACTATTTTACTAAACAAATGAAGTGCATACAAGTATAAAGAATGAATAATATGAAACAATAAAACTTTTCCTTTTGAAGTGAGATGGCAAATTGAGAAAGACCTTGCTGTGAAAGGCTTTCTCTTTCTTAGTCTCTCTTTAGTCTCAGTCTCTCCGGCGCTGCTGGAAAATGCTGAGGTCCAGGCCCCGGTGGGCCGCAGGTGCAGCCCCCAGTGCTCCCCTGGGTTTTCAGTCCAGAGCAGGTTTAAACAGTTCCAAGAAAAAGGAAAAAAACAGTCTAGGGAACTTCTCTGCCCTAGCTAGCTGAAACTAACTAAAAGCAAAACAAGATCTCTGTCCTGCAGTCTCTCCAAGCCTCCGCCGAACACCCCGTCTGCAGAAGAATGTGGAGGAGTCAGGCAGTTTTCTCAAAACAAACTCGGCGCTTCTCCTTGCTCTTAGAACCAGTCTTAAAGGCACAGGACTCAATATACAGCACAAACAGAACAGACAATTGGAGATACAAGCATCATAAAGTTACCCTAGGACATTCTACCCCTTATCCTCATATTGTCAATTTACTAAAACTAATATATACTCTAGCTCTATACACACATACATTTATATAAAAACAATGTGCAATATACAGCTACATACAGTGGCAGTACTATTCAGCACACAGCAATAATTACACTCGGTTCTCACCTAACAATCAAATCTCTCTGGGGTACACATCGTGTGGTTCTATCTTTCTGCATTACTTGCATTTCTGCATTACTATGTGCAGCTTGGTTTCTGAGCAAAGACAATCTCACGGATGGGATCTTCTGTACTTGAAGCAGAATTGATCTAAACTGTCTTTCTTAACAAACTTCTTACATGTACTACTGGGACTTTTTCTTTATTTACTGTATGTAGGGACTTAGATTGGGCAGGGCCTGCTCTGTTGGTGGAACTTCGGGTGTTAACTAACTAGGTGGCTTTTGCTAGATGCTGCTCCTAGTTTTCGAATGATCCCCCACCTAGTGTTTTAGGGTGGTTTTTAGCAGTCTGTTGTATCTTTTTATTTTCTCTGAAGCTGGTGCATGATAGGGGATATGGTACACTCACTCAATGCTATGTTTCCTAGCCCAGTTGTTGATGAGGCTGTTCTTGAAATGAGTTCTATTGTCTGACTTAATTTTCTCAGGGGTACCATACTTCTAAAGAACTTGTTTTTCAAGGCTTAGAATGGTGTTACGGGCTGTAGCGTGAGGCACAGGGTAGGTCTCCAGCCATTCTGTGGTGGCTTTTACTATTGTGAGCACGTAGCGCTTGCCTTGGCGGGTTTGGGGAAGGGTGATGTAGTTCATTTGCTAGGCTTCCCCATACTTATACTTGGACTATTGCCCGCTATACCATAGCAGCTTTACCCTCTTGGCCTGCTTGATGGCAGCACACGTCTCACAGTCATGGATAACTTGAGAAATACTGTTTATGGTTAGATTTACCCCTTGGTCTCGTGCCCACTTGTAGGTGGCATCTTTGCCCTGATGGCCTGAGGCATCATGGGCCTATCGAGCTAGAAACAACTCTCTTTTGTGTTCCTAATTTAAGTCTATTTTTGACACTTCTATCTTTGCAGCTTGATCTACTTGCTCGTTGTTTCCGTGCTTTTTATTAGCTTGACTCTTGGGGACATGGGCATTTACATGACGGACTTTGACAGGTAGCTTCTTTACTTGAGTGGTAATGTCTTTCCACTCATCTGCAGCCCAGATTGGTTTTCTCTTATGCTGCCAGTTGGCTTTTTTCTACTTCTCCAGCCATCCCCACAGAGCATTGGCTACTATCCATGAATCAGTGTAGAGGTAGATCTTTGGCCACTTCTCTCTTTCAGCAATGTCCAGGGCTAGTTGAACAGCTTTGAGCTTAGTGAGTTGGCTTGATTTACTTTCTCTTTTAGTGGCTTGTGTAACTTGTGTCGGGCTCTATACAGCTGCTTTCTACTTCTGGTTTATTCTTACGATGCGGCAGGAACTGTCAGTGAAAAGAGCATAGCGTGTTTCTTCTGCTGGCAGTTGGTTGTATGGTGGAGCTTTTTCAGCACGTGTCACTTGTTCTTGCTCTTTTTCATCTATGAGACTAAAGTTTTCATCTTTTGGCTAGTTTGTAATTAGTTCTAAAATCTCAGGGCGATTTGGGTTTCTAATGCGGGCGCGCTGAGTGATGAGGGCAATCCATTTGTTCTATGTGGCATTGGTGGCATGGTGGGTAGAGGGAACTTTTGCTTTGAACATTTATCTTAGCACTGGTAGTCGAGGTGGCAGTAGGAGTTGTGTTTCACTGCTTACTACTTTTGAGGCGGCTTGAACTCCTTCATAGGCGGCTAAGATTTCCTTTTCTGTTGGAGTGTAGTTGGCTTTGGATCTTCTGTAGCTTCGGCTTTAGAATCCTAGTGGTCGGCCCCAAGTCTCCCCAGGCACTTTCTGCTAAAGGCTCCAGGACAGGCCATTGTTCCTGGCTGCTGAGTAGAGCACGTTTTTCACATCTGGTCCCGTCCTCACTGGGCCAAGGGCTACTGCATGAGCGATCTCCTGCTTGATCTGGGCAAAGGCTTGTTGCTGTTCAGGGCCCCAGTGGAAATTGTTTTTCTTGCGGGTGACCAGGTAGAGAGGGCTCACAATCTGGCTGTACTCAGGAATGTGCATCCTCCAGAAACCTATGGCGCCTAGGAAAGCTTGTGCTTCTTTTTTGTTGGTTGGTGGACACATTGCTGTGATTTTGTTGATGACTTTAGTGGGAATCTGATGCTTTCTATCGTGCTACTTTACTCTTAGAAACTGGATCTCTCGAGCAGGTCTTTTAACTTTGCTCTTCTTGATAGCAAAGCTAGCTTTTAGGAGAATCTGGATGATCTTTTTTCTTTTCTCAAACACTTTTATTGCTGTGTTTCTCTACACAATGATGTTATTAATGTACTGTAGATGTTCTGGAGCTTCACTTTTTTCTAGTGCAGCTTAGATCAGTCCATGGCAGATGGTGGGGCTGTGTTTCCACCCCTGGGGCAGTCGGTTCCAGGTGTACTGCACGCCCCTCCAGGTGAAAGCAAACTGAGGCCTGCATTCTGCAGCCAGAGGAATGGACAAAAATGCGTTAGCAATGTCAATTGTGGCGTACCACTTTGCTGCCTTGGACTCCAGCTCGTACTGGAGTTCTAGCATGTCGGGCACAGCAGCGCTCAATGGTGGAGTCACTTTGTTCAAGGCATGGTAGTCTACAGTCAATCTTTATCTTTCATTAGACTTGCGCACAGGCTAGATGGGGCTGTTGAAGGGTGAGTGGGTTTTGCTGACTACTCCTTGGGTCTCTAGCTCACAGATCATTTTGTGGATGGGGATCACAGTATCTTGAGTTGTTTTGTACTGTTGGCGATGCACTGTTGAAGTGGCAATTGGCACTTGTTGCTCTTCTATGTTTAGAAGATTTACAGCAGATGGGTTTTCTGATAGTCCAGGTAAGGTATTTAACTACTTAACACTTCCTGTCTCTACAGCTGCTATCTCGAATGCTTACTTAAGTCTTTTTGGGTCTTTGAAATACTTATTTTGGAGGAAGTCTATGCCCAAAATGCATGGAGCTTCTGGGCTAGTCACAATAGGGTGTCTCTTCTACTCATTTTCAGTCAGGCTTACATCAGCTTCTACTAAAGTAAAATCTTGTGAACCCCCTGTCACCTCAGCAATGGAAACAGATTATTTTCTCACATGTCTTGATGGGAGTAATGTGCACTGTGCACTAGTGTCAACTAAGGCCTCATATTTTTGTGGTTCTGATGTGCTAGGCTAATGAATTCACACAGTCTAAAAAACATGGGGTTTTTTAGCTTTTACTTGGCTAGAGGCAGGGCCCCTCTAAGCTTGATTATCTTTATTTCTCTGGGTAACTGGAGCTGCTTCCTTTTTGCTAGAATTTCTTCTTACAGTCTTGCCATCTAACAATTCATGCAGCTGTTGCGTCATAGCATTAGTAGATTCTCTATTTCATCTTTTCATGTTTTCTCTACAATCACGCAGGAAGGACTATAGCTTAGCCCGTGGGATGCTTTTTTCTTTTTTATCTAGGGAATGTTTGTGTGTGGTGCTAGAGCCCTTAACTTGTACTGCAGAGATCTGGAGAATGTCCTCTTTGAGTTCTTTGTGATTCTCTTCTATTTTGTCTGCTAATCCCTGCACTTGTGTTTCTAGAGCTGCAATTCTTGCATGTGTTGGACTATGCACGGCATTTGCATATGTTTGGAGCTTCTTCGCTATATTAAGCATGGTCTCTTCTGTCTCATCTTGCTTCATTATTGCTAAAGCAGAGGAGTATTCTTGTGGTCCAAGTCGTACAAGTTTTTGCTACATCACAGGTGTACATGGTACTAAGTCAGGGTTCTTAGTGTTTATGTCATTTGAGAAGACAATCTCTGCTACTGCCATTTTTCTCAAGCGCTGGATTTTTTGTTTAATGGTTTTCTACTGGGTTTGCTGCATATAGAGATTGTTAGCACACAGATATCTTTGTGCCACATTTCTTAGGACCTGTTCTTAGAGACTGCAAGGACTAACCTCCCTCATTATTTCTTGGTCAATAACTGGATCATGTGATAGGGATTTAAGATGTCTCGCTTTAGTGCCATCTAGCATTGTAGCTTCGCCTGCAGCATTCTAGAGACGGACTAACTAACTAATTATAGATTTATTAGGTCGTTGAGTATAATCCTTTCTTAGGCTACGAAGGTCCTTCAGGGAAAAAGACTTAATAGTATCTCTTGCTCTTGCAGCAGTTGGTCGGGCTCCTGATCTTGTAGCAGTTGGTTGGGCTCTTGATTTGGCAGTAGTTAGTTGGGCTCCTGATTTGGTAGCAGTTGGTTGGGCTTCTGATCGTGTGCTAGTTGGTTGGACTTCTGATCTTGTGCTAGTTGGTTGGGCTTCTGATTTTATACCAGTTGGTTTGGCTTCTGATTGTGTATTATCAGTTGCTTCAGCTTCTGATTGTGTGTTAGGTGGTTTGACTCCTGACTGGGTGTCAGGAGGCATTGAGGATCTTTTACCTGAATCATTGTCTATTGGTCGATCGGTTTTGTCCGTGTGCTTTTTTCTTTTCTTTATTGCAGCAAGTGCCGGTGTCTTAGCATCACTGTTTGGTTTAGCTGCAGCCTGAATAGCTGTGGGATTGGCTGCAGCCTGAGTGACTGATTTATTTCTCTGCTTCCTTGCTTCTATCTGCTGCCTTACAGTGTTTAGCAGTATGTGACTTATTCTAGAAAAGCTATAAACTATATAGAGGAAAGTCACCAGGTGAAATACCGCCAGGAGACCCTGAACATTCTCCAAAAGTAATGTAACTGACTCAAAATATTCTATTCTAACTCTCCTCTATGTTTCTGATCCAGAATAATGAATCTATAAACACAAATTTCTTATGTTATTGAATGTTAGTTGTACTATTAGATTAATTAGTTAAAGAATCCAGATGTGGAAAATAGAAAGAAGAAAGCTGTTGAATATCTCTTTAAGACGTATAAATTCAGAGATTTGCATTCTTTAAAAATTTCTGGCAGAAATAAACACTGCTGGCAAATATGCAATTTCTATTCTATTCTAGACAATGATTCAAGTAAAAGATCCTCAATGCCTCCTGACACCCAGTCAGGAGCTGAGGAGAGTTAAGAAGACATGCCCAGATATCAATATAGAAAGTATCACATTGAAATCAGGCACCTCTTCACAGTTCCTTTACTTCCTGTGTGGTTGTTCCCAGCATTGTCCCTTCTTATCAGCTTTCTCACCTGCTACTGAACCAACAGAGAGGCTTATCCAAGCCAGTGAATAGTGATCATTTTATGAAGAGCTATGTTATGAAAAGGCAAGTATTAAGAAGTGGGCAAAAGCTGAACCACTATACTGATCTAAGCAGGGAGGTATGTTCTAAAACCCCTAAGATAAAAAATGTGGATGCCCTGGAAGCAGAATTCACAGGTGAAAGGGCTGAGACTAATGTGTTGTTCCTACAGAGCATCTTTGGCCACAAACACCTTAGTGTCCTAGATGGGCTAGTCTGGACAAGCCACAAAGCTGGATTAGGCTAACTAGATCTGAACTAGATCTGGACAAGGGCAGGTCCTGTAAGACATTTATTATGTTCTGAACTTTACTCTTAGCACTATTGATTCTTACATCTACAAAATTAAACTAGGATTTCCTAAAGAAATTGTGAGATCCAGTTTGCTGTCTGTTCTTTCACTCTAGGTATCACACCATATCTAAAATTCACCACGTGTTTTACCTTCACTGTCCCTACTCTCACGTTATCCTCTTGACATTTCCAGAGGCACCAACTGTGATTTGTTCCCCGTTTTCACCTTCTGACTCTGGCTCTTACAGTTCTGGTAGATCATTTACTTCTGCAGGACAATTTGGGAAAGCCAGTAGTTCACCCAACATGCCAGTGATTGGTAGATAATTCCAGGAAATAAGAAGGTTTAAATCACATACCATGGTCCTCAAATAATTTGCAATCACTGTCACCATGAAATCATTACGTAGAAAGTCATAACTACTATGTCTTTGGTAACCTCTTTCTTTGGTGATACATTCAGCTATACCAAATGTACAACTCCAGTGCAGAAAATGTTCAAGATCATATAATTTCATATGTATACAAATAAACTTCTAAAATTACATGCAGCTACTGTAATCCAGAATACATTTCAGGAATAAACCTGGGATAGGAACTGTTCCCATCAGGTGGTTGTGACTACCCAGCTTTGAGACAACAGCACATTATGGGTGTAAGTTTTTTGGTGTTAGCTGATCTCATTTCCAGAAAATAGTTTTAGTTGTCTTTTCTAAACCACTTTAATCACAGACATATAGATGGAACACCGTATTTGTGAACCAAATACACTGACCACTTTCTATATGTTGTATTATTTAACCAATTTTATTTGTTTGCCCCTGAAAATTTTTAAAATCATTCAGAACATGTAACAGGTAATTTTGATGACAAGTTTAGGTCTCAGCTGCTTAAAATCCTTGTCAAATTATAGTGGGACATGGATTATGAAAAAGGATAAATAGCTGATCTTTGGCACTGTGATTCAATAGCTAAATAGACATTTTTTACTAAGAAACTGCTTAAAGTGGTTGCTTTTGGGCTGAGACTTTCTGCCTAGCTCTTGCTGTGGATAACTTTTAAAAGAACAGTCTTGGAAAACATTCTATGTGGTTGTTAGTCCTCTCCTAAGTGACTTAAATTATATTCCCTAATCCAGAACTCTAAGTGTATTTATATTCTTCCTTATGATACATAGAATAGGAATTAGTGCTCATCAAAGTGGCACCCAGGACTGCACCTACATTATTAAACAAAAGTGGTGAGAACATTGTCTATAAGGCATTAGTTGGTGCAGACCTAAAAAGATGCCAGGAATCATAATCACAATTAACCCCTAGAAAATCCTGATACACTATTTAAACCTTTGCACAGGACACTTTATTTACTAGTAAACAGGCACAGACTGAAGCACGTGATTTTCTCAGAAACACAATCTGGTTTTTTTAATGTCTGGAACAAACTACTGAAACCCAGGGTATGTGTCAGATTTTCTAGCACAGACAGAGAATATGCTATAGAGTAACACTGAATAAGCTTGGTTTTATTTCCTTTTATTATACGTATAAGGGACCAGCTTCTCAGCACATGCAAACTGGTCACTGAAATCAGGAAAACAGAGAGAAACGTAAACCGCTGACAGGCATATATCTGTATAAGGCCAGACAGTTACACCAGAAACAACTTCTACATAAATCCCTTGCAAGGCTGTTGAACTACTTCAGATTTTCAGTGCCGTAGTTCAGAATATAGATTGCAAACTAAATTATATAAAAGCTTAAATAGAGAGATGATTTAATCTTTGTCTCTCAAGAGTGACCTCTGATCTTAATCTTTTAGAGGAAGCATGACCTGGTTTTATGCTATTTGAGCATTTTGTGGGAGTTGTACACTTTTCCCACTAGTCATTGTGATTATAATTGTCTGTTTCAGAACTCTGTCTCAACAATATTTCCTCCACTGGCTCAGACAGATAAACCTGGAATTGTACCAAAACCAGCCTACTTAAATAAATCATTTTAGTGTGGGCATTCCATCAAAATGCAGATATTAAAAAAAAACAGACTAATCATGTTTATTTTTCCCCACTGATTGCAAGTATTGTAAATTGATTCGTTTGGGTCTATGTATCTCCATCACCAATCTTAGATGAGATTACTTCCAGAGCTGGTAGTCAAGGAACAGCTAGATTTCACATAATGGTGAAACAAATGTGCAATGCCTGATCTCTGTAAGACTGCTATAAGAGCTAAGAAACAAAAATCTGAGAATCAGGAAACAATGAGAGATTAGATAAAGCTACCAAATGTTTATCTGACATGAGTGCTGTCTAGGGTGCTTGTTTGTTTTGCTTTCCCTCCCCCATGCCTCAAAGAAATGACATCAGAATTTTAAGGGAGAGAAGTGAAGACTGCAGGCTTACACATGTTTCTACATGTGCATACAATGTGTGACTTACAATGATTTATGGTTCCAAAAAAATGACAAATGGACAGTGATGGCACATGTCACACACTGCTCAAAGGTTAGTGTTTAAAACTGTGCTTAATGTGAAGTGAATACAGGTCGGGGTAGCTTAAAAATGGTCTTGAAAAGGAAAGATAAGAGATGGTATTTAATGTGATAGAAAGGGCAAAACTCACAAAGATCTAAAAATTTCTGGTGACACTAAGTTATGAGAGTCTGAAAAGTGTTCTAGTTTTGTGAGACATACCACAGACCATGAATCAGAGCTGATGTACAAGGAGAGACTTAAAATTTAGATACATCCTGGAAGTAAATAGTAGTGCACAAGGAGGATAGTGAAGCTACCATCATGGCAGAGGTAAAAGAAGACTGTGATGGGGAAAAATAAGGTTCTAAAGAGGCAGGTTAATCTGTACAGGGGAAAAAAGTCATAGTCAATGTTACAAAATATTCTCTGTAGTTATGGTGTTCTTCTTGTATAAAAATGAAGACTTAGCAGCAGTTCTCTATTACGGCAGCCAGTGGGGAAGGAAAAAATTATCATCCAACCTACTGCATAAATCAGTTAAAGTAGATGAATCACACATTATAAATGCCAATGAAAGTAGCCTAAACAACAGTCTCAGGTGAAAATATTCATGCTGTAGAAGTGTAACTTCATCACAAAATAAAAGTTAAAAAAAGGAACAGATCTGAAAGATAGCTCTGTAGAAATCCCACAAAAAGTTATACTGCTGATACTTTTACTTGTCCAAAGAAAGCTTTAAAGTAATAACTGGGTAGGCAGGAGGAAAGCTGATGGAGGACAGAATATGCAGACTGAGAGGAACTAAGATTTCTTCCTGGAATTCCTTTCTTGAATTACTTGAACTCCTGGAAGAGCACTAAATGGAGGAACTTGATGATAAACCCAATACAACTGGCTTGCAGCATCAGTTCTTGAGTAGGCAGAGTAAGCCCAGAGCAGAGGCTGAGAGATGGATTTGTTCATCCTTAACAAAAGAGGGCTTGTGTCTTACAGTAATCAACAACTATCTAATGACAAACTATAAAGAAGGCAGCCCAGTACAAAAATGTCCTGAACATTATCATGTACCTGCTTTGGACACTGGAAATTCCGTCTCAAAAAGAAAAGTAAATACTGAGTGTGGGCAAACTGTGAAACAGGCTTCCCAGAGATACTATTGTATGTCTATCCTTGCAGAGATTCAGAACTCAGCTGGGCACAGCCAAGAGTAATCTATTACTCCTGGCTATACTTTGAGTGAGGCATTGGAACAAAAACTTCCAGAAGCCTTTAAAAAAATCCATAAACTCTATGATTCTAAGATTTTTTTTATTATTTTTTTTTATTTTTTTTTAGACCTAAAAGTTTGAAGACAGCTTATATTACAAGACAGAAACAGGACAGGCAGAAAGAGTTTGAAATGAACTGATTAGTATGGGGGGGGGGGGGAAATCATGGCCATGAAGACTATGAGATTTTCTTCAGATTTCAACAGGATGAAGCGTGATTAGGCTTGTTAAACTAGGCTCATGAAGAGTAAATAGAAGAATTCCAGTGCTAAACAAAATAACTTTGGATCTACAATTGGTCAGTTTTATCTCAGGTTATTGCAGATATTAACCTGTTTTGGTTTTGATTTCTTTCTGAATTAAATAATTTTTAATTCATTTCTAGCTAAAAGACATTACTTACAAGTAACCATTGGGCTTGTGATAAGATTACCCTTCTGCCTTTAGGTCTATTTAGGAAAATTTTACCTGTGTATAACCTCAATTTTCCTAACTGTAGAAAGGAAACAATGAAAAAAGCTTGCTTTGTAGTCACTGAGCTCTTCAGATGGTGAGAACTTTTGATGTTCATACTATGGATTCTGAAAAGGAATAAAGACAGGGGTTTTTTCCCTTCTCAAATACCTGAAAGTCCTTTATCTATCTCCCACAGGAATCTGTGTATGTTGACTCCAAAGGAGACACTTCACATCCCTTGGGTTAGTAATTTCTGCAGATTTATTTGATATACGCAGTGTTTTACAAGCTCTCAAGAAAAGCATTTCTGAGGAACAGCACCAGCAAGGCTGAAATGGAGATTTCAGAGGCATCAGGCAGTACAAACAGGAAAGCACATGGGAAAAGGTACCTAGGGCTCAGCCACGTCCCTGTTAGAACTTCTAGGCATTAATGGTTAAGAAGCAAAAAAAGACAGTTATTTTTAGCAAATTATTATAAACTTATGATTACTCAATTTAAATAGAACCTTTGATACAAACAGAATTATTATTTAAAAAAAAAAAAACATACCATTAAAAAAAATACTTGCAGTGGCCCTTTAAGTTGCCAGTGAAATATCAACATATTGTAAAAAGTGAAAGATATTATAGTAATTTGAATGCTTATGATTGTTATGCCCTATTCCATTTATATATGGGTCCTATGATTTATTGACGTCCTAATATAAATGGTTCTTTATTTTCTATTCATCCTAACCTTGGTCAAATAATACCACCCTACTTCTCTTCACAATATTTTCCTAATATCTCAGCTCATTTAATTCTATTGATCCACTGAAGAGTATAATGGCAATGAAACTGGAATTAATAGCACCTCCCTTCTCCAATGCTAAGAGCTTTCCTATTTAGTCTGTGGACCATCACACAAAATCATAAAAGTAGACAAAAAAGCAGACTGACCTTTATCAGCTACTATTGTGTTGCAAAATTCAGCAAAGCCCAGAACATAATTTTCAGTTTTATGGCTCTGTTTTCTTAAATAATAAGGGGAATGGAGGGGAGGAACTGACCCCTGTTCAGCATTTACTTAAGCAGAATTGGCATTAATAGAGTATTCTGTCAAAAATTCAAGCCCAGGAAAATGTATGGCTTTGTCCACAACAGCAGCTATCTTAGTAGATTGCACTGTCACTGCTTCACACAAAGAGCATTGCAACACCATTAGTGGACATAAATAATGCACAAGCTCTTATGCAGTACTCAGCTAAGTGCATGGAAACCTTGGGCTCCTGTTGTCAGAAATTCAATGGATTAGTACCTAGATTTATTTTAAGTCCGTAAAGCACTTTGTTCTTGACAGCGTTCAGAGTAGAAAGAGTGCTATCCTGAATGTGCATCTTAATACTGTCATTCTTGTCTTGTAAGAATAGATGAAATATGGGATGCAATACTTCTTTTTAATATTTAAAGGTTTTCACTGTGTGGACGCAGTACACACATGCCTACATACATATGTGTGTATATATATATATATATACACACGCACATATATACACACACATGTATATGTATGTGTTTGTGTTAATAGATGTAGGTACTCAGTAACCCATGGTTATCTTATTAATCTGGAAATCCAAAAACATATATGCAATGTAATGTTAGCAATAAGAGTATTGCCATTGCAGATTATCAAAATAAATGCTGATAAACAAATATACTGCCTGGTATTTATTTTTTTTATTATTATTATTATTATTGCCTGGTTTACTTTGTAAATGACATGTGCCCTCTGCCAGATTCCTATATAAATCTCACATTTACATTTCCATTACAACACAAATGTTTAGCTTCTAGAATGAGCATTGCTGAGAGGAGATCATATGGTTAAGTGAGATGATCATGAATATTTTAATCTAATTACTAATATTGAGAACTCAGCAAACCCTTACTTACTACGTATCAAATAGCATTCTTGTACAAGTTTAGAGCAAAAAGCCAACTTCCTAGTTTAAAACAAAGCAAAACAAACCACACACACACGCACGAACAAACCACAGAAGTTTTTAAACCCACCATTGAAGGCACATGAATTATGTTCAAGAAACTGCTTCACAGCAATAGATACTGTGGGGTCTATTTGCCTCTCGATGTTTTGGAGAGTTAAGCATGATAATCCCCCATGCATTGAGAGGATAACAGGACCCTTTGTGTAGATTAAAAGCAGTTTTCTATTGATATCAGGGTGGTAATGCAAGAACAGCAATATCTCATGTGAAGGTCAATCTTTCACAATGCCACTAAGACATAAAATCTTCTTTTGAAATAATAACAGTTACCTTTTCTCTTTGCTTGCATGGTCCATGAATTTCCACACAATTCATTGAACCAGCAGTCAATGAACTATTCATTATTGAACCCAGTGATTTAAAAGTCACAATATGTACATCATTAATGACCACTTGGGGGGAAAAAAAAAAAAAAAAAATCACATTTCAGAAATCTTGGTTGGATTTGAAATATGCTAAAATAAGATTGCAGTAAATATAGAGCAATCTTTGAAACAAAAACCCAGAATGTTTCATTACCAACCTTATGATATATGTAGCAACCCCCATCCTCGTTGAAGGGAAAATTAACTGTTTCTTCCTTTAAGTACTGGAAGATATATGATTGTCTATTCAGCATGCAAAGTTCTCCACCAGGTGTAAAGCTATTACAGTATATACAGTCTCATGTTCTACAGATTGCAATGAAACTTCTGTTAGAGCTGTTCCCCAAGTCCTCTCTACCTCACAAAAGAAAGCTGGTTTTGAAGAAAGAGATACAGGAGAGAACAATACATAGGAGAAGGGAGAGAGGGAAGGAGAGAAGGAAGGAAGGAGAGAAGGAGAGAAGGAAGGAAGGAGAGAAGGAGAGAAGGAAGGAAGGAGAGAAGGAGAGAAGGAAGGAAGGGAGATGAAGTAAAGACTTCCTTCCATTCCTTCCGATCCTTCCTTCCTTCCTTCCTTCCCTTCCTTCATTCCTTCCTGCCTTTCCTTCCTCCTTCCTTCCAGTCCTCCGCTCCCCCTTCACCTCCCATCCTCACCCCTGCCCCTCCTTCCCTCTCCTCCCTTCCCATCCCCCACACTCCCACTTCCCTCACCTCCCTCCACTGCACCCGTCCCGCCCTCCCTCCCCTCCCCCTTCCCTCCCTCCCTCCCTCCCTCCTTCCTCCCTCCCCTCCCCTGCCCTCCCTACCCCTCCCGCTCCCTTCCCTCCCCCTCCCCTCTCACATCCCCTCCCTCACTCCCCTCTCCTATCCTCCCCTCTTCCTTCCCTCCTTCCCTCCCTCCCTCCCTCCTTCCCTCCCTCCCTCCCTCCTTCCCGCCGTCCCTCCCTCTTCCCTCCTCCCTCCTCCTCCTTCCCTCCCTCCCTCCCTCCTTCCCTCCCTCCTTCCCTCCCTCCCTCCCCCCTCCCTCCCTCCCTCCCTCCCTCCTCCCTCCCTCCCTCCCTCCCTCCCTCCCTCCCTCCCTCCCTCCCTCCCTCCCTCCCTCCCTCCCTCCCTCCTCCCTCCCTCCCCTCCTCCCTCCCCCCTCCCTCCCTCCCTCCCTCTCCTCCTCCCTCAGAAAGAAAGAAAGAAAGACAAAAGATTTGTTTCTGATGAAGCATTGCTACTGTGTAAAACATTCATTTGGCCTTAGTTACGTTTTAATGTACATTCTTTGAAGAGCTCAGCGCGCAGCCTGACGACACTGAAGCTCGCCGCCGTGTCCCGCAGGATGCCGGCGGCGCTCGCCCAGCACGGCGGCAGCGGGTGCCCAGAGCCCGAGCAGCTTTGCCAGCCGCCATCAATAGGTGGCGCTTTCCCCCTGCCTCAGCCCCCTCAGCGCCTACGCCGGCGCTGCGCTACGGGAAAGCTGCTTTCCGAAGGGATTTTGAAAAACTTACATTACTTGTTAAAAACTTCCGTTGTTTAGGAAAAATGGAAAATGTTTGTCAATCCATAGGCTGTTTTTTGCCGTTCTACGCGAGAGATGACCAGCATGAATCATGAGATTAATGACTTTGGTACAGAAATGTATGTTTTCCAAAATTGTAAGAAACGTGATCCTATGACTGGTATCATTCTTAATTGATTTTTTTTCTCTCTCTAAAATAAGAGGAGGTTTCACTCTCAAAGAAAATTAATTTTTATGACTTGGCCACATAACTGCTGACCTGATTAGAATTTTTAAACATTCAAATGGAAAAAAAAAAAAAAAAAAAAAAAAATCTATTGTGGGAACTATTTGTCTACATATTTACACTTCTTGGTATTAAAAAATGCAAAGTATAGGGGTTTTTATTTTCTTCATCTTACTATAGTGGGGAAGAAAAAAAAAAAAAAAAGCCACAAAAAAACCTTTCCAAATAATTTATCTATACTAAAATGACATTTAAAAATGTGAACAGACTGCCTATTGTTTAACTCAGCATTAACCGTAGCATGAAAAAAGTATTGAAATAAATATTCTAACTTCAAGGCTGGTTCAGCTGTGAGACCTATTTTTGCATCAGATTTCATCTTAGTCTCCATTAAAAAGGAAAGGGGTGCTTTATCATAAGAGAACAGAGACGTACTTAAAACAGCGTTACATTCACAAAAAAAGGACAGAATACATACTCATTTAACACATACACGTGCACAGAAGGGCATATTGTATATTCATATACAGAATCCTATTATTCCCAGAGTAGAGTTATTTTAAAAGCAAAGAGATAATTGATTAGCAGTGCAAGATATTTTCTAATGCTGGAAGGCAAAGAAAAGTTTCTTATCTAGTTTCTGTTATCAATATCTTAAAATGAAAACTACATTTCAAGAGCAAAATTATGATATTATGATAAGAAGTTTCAGCCGTAACTAAGACTTTTGCATTGATTAATAACAAGAGATAGAAGGTAAAAGCGGTTTTCTATTTAGGAGGGCAATTCTTTCCCAGGAGGTTGTCCCACGTAAAGGAAGGCACAAATGTGAAGATTAAGTGGTTTCTAAGGTTATCAAATTAGAGTAGTGGATGTCAATAACATCATTCTATGTTTTTGCTCTATACACTGCATACTTAGACTACCAGATTTTAAAATGTATTCATGTCAATGACTTAACAAATTCTTGCAAGTAAAGATTTTTTTTACAGAATGATAAGATGACCAGAGAATAAATTAAATTTATAAACTATAAAAATGTATCACAGAATCACTGAATGGGTTCTCTGGAGGCCATCTGGTTCAGTCTCCTTGTCAAGCAGGACTATTTACAGACAGTTGCCCAGAATTATGTCCAGATGTCTTTTGAATATCTTCAAGGATGGAAAGACCACAACCTTCCTGGGCAACCTGAAAATATCTATAAAGATTTTTAGGTGTGCTAGCAAAGCATTTGAAAATATGATTATATTGGCTTCTTAAAATCGCTACTGCAAATATATCTTGCCAACTCTGTACGCCAACCCTAGCCTTCCTAACTTTTAATTAACTCTTCAGTTAGACGCTAATCTGACCAAAAAATATGCTTCTCCTGTTTGATTCTGTAACACCTCTATGTGCTCCTTGGCACCTTGTGAAGTTGGAAGGAATGTGTTCTCTAATTTGTGTCTCTAATTACTATTTGTCAGAACCCAAATATTACAGGATTGTAATAGGAGAAAGAGAGTCTTCAGTAAGGGTGATTAGTAGTGACTTGAGAGCAGAGACACTGTCATGGGACAGAAGAGGAAGAGAAAGAGAATATGGAGACAGGCATTGAGGCAGAACATGGGGGACTTCATTAGCTCCCTGTGTGTTTTTTGGGTTTTTTTCTAATACTCCTTGTCTAGTGTCAGGCACAAGTTATTATTTTCTTTTTTTCATATTTTCTGATTCAATAAATCCTATACATCAGAATTCAAGTCATACTAATGCAGATACGGAAGTATTTTTCCAAAATGGACCACACCTGATATCCACAGCTATCAACATACTGATTCTGCAGGCCCAAAACCTCCCTTCTTCTCATATGCTGCTTTGCTAAATTTGGAACTAATCCAAACATTCTGTAACCAAAAGCTTACTAACAGATAGACTTTTGTGCACAATAGAATATAATGGATGAAAAGAAAGAAGCTAGCATAAAACTCTTAAGACTGACATGGCTTGTTTAAATGCAAGTTTGCTTAATATTGCCTTGTGTTTAAATCTTGCATTGCTTTAAGCTTGGATAATAAAGGAGGCTGATCAGATTCACTTTTCTTAATTGCCAGTTTCTAAACAGATCTTATTGTCAGGCAGTAAGACATTACAAGCATGAAAACAAATGCAAACAGATAGATACACAGACCTTGTTGTTTCTTCATGTGTTCACCCCACAGCAGATAGATCAATTTAGAACTACAGGACATATTTTATATTTTATTCACTAAGGTGAAATTCTCTAGAACAAAAAACCAAACAAACACAACAAAAAACCACACAGACAAAAGTTTAATTGGGGATTTGAATTTATTTTTTTTTCCCATTTTTACATTTCCATGGATCAAAGCTGCAACTAAGAATTATTTCTTAACACCTACATATTTGGTCAAATATATAAAACTCAAATACTTCACAACTCAAAAATCTGTGAAAACTGGTTCAAAAGTCATATATGTGTTTGCTAAATAGTTCTTTGTGTCATATCTATGTGAAAGGAATTGCAATTTGCAAGTAAATATTTGGGTTTATCTCTTAAAATATATAATTATTTCTTATGAATATGTGTGTTTACAGTGCACTCCATAATATACTGTAATTTACCAGGCAAATTATGACTGTTTCACTATATTTAACATAATAGCAATGATTAACTGTGTGTTTGGAGGCACATTTTCCACGAGTTTTGGAACTTTATCAATGCCATTCACTTGGACATTATAGAAGCTGGATAGCTGAAACTTCATTAAGTATTTTAAAGTTACTGTACCCATTTTTTAATGTTATTTGTTGCTCTTAGGAATAAATTCATACCTTAGAATTAAAGTTTCTTCAACATTTTTATTTAAAAAAACTTCTTTTAATTAGTTCTCAATAGATTTTTTTTTTTTTTTTTTTTTTTTTTTTGCCACATTTATTTAAAATACAATACCAAGGGATCCTAACTCAGGGATAATGCCTTGAAAAAAATGGGAGAAGTAGAGTTTATTCCAGAATTCAACCATCTGATAACTAGACCCTGGGAAGAGGAAATTAAAAAAAAACCACATTCCTATAGAATTCTATTTCAATTAAAAGGTATCTCTTAAAGAACCCTACAGTTTACTTGACACCTGTCAAACAGCTTGGATGACAGGCTTCATTTCTCAAACTATTCCACATACTAGAATCTAATCATTCTGTCCAGATTATCATTCATAATTTGCATAGCATATTGAATGTTCCTATCCATATTTTATCCTGTATTTTCTCATCATCATCTTTCAGCAATCATCACAAATTTAAATAATAATTTTATTATTCTCCTGATGACATTGGTATAAGAAAAAAGTAGATGAGGAAAACTGGGTTTCTAACTTTGTATGGCAGTCTTTACCATTTTTTAGCCAAAAGGCAGAGAAAAATCAACATTATCTGACTCAGTTTTAAAGTACAGGATAAAACAATTTAAGTTGTTGAGGAAGTACAGAACTAAAAAGGAGAGTGCTCTCATCCAAATATTCATTTGGTTTTCTAATGTGGGATTTCTGTAGATTTTTTAATGGAGGTGGCTAGCTGTAGAGAATGGAAGATCTCGAAACTATGGATACACCTCTATATCATTTATTACCCAATTAGCTGTATTTTAAAACCTTAGTCAAAAAAAAAAAAAAAGTGAGAACTATTGCAGCTTCTGAGATCTGGAAATAGATTTCCTTATGCCATGCATTTGTTTGGGTTTTTTTCATACTTGTAACCTCTATCTATCCCAGCTGTTCTGACCTCAACCTCATTATTAGCCTGTGTGTACACTGTATAGACATTTCACAGTTTGGGTGTTTGCTGGGATAAGGCCATGTATTTGCATGTTGTGGGCCACTATAAACTAATATATATGTGCTTTTGAATTTGAGAAGAGCAGTACAGGATTTTAAATCCATGAAAAGACTAGAATTCAATGGTGCAGAATCCTGATATAAATATCTCTCTAGCTTCATTTTGTCTATTTGTATTTCAAAGTAGATTCCTAAGAGAAGTCTATTTTGACTTTAAATATTGTATTAATAGCTATCTGTCTATAATTTTTTCACTTAAAAAAAAAAAAAAGACAAAACCACAAAACACCCAAAACACAACAACAAATAAATAATAAAACCAAATGAAAGTAAATCAATCTGCCAAAGTTTTACATTTTATTACAAAATCTAATGTTTCAACTTTGTCTTAAAAGTCATCTAAGGTCATCTGAAAGATTAACACTGTCTGTGGAGTTATCCAACCATTTGAGAATTAAAACTTGCATTGATTCCCCAAGCTACTCCACATTTCCATGTAACTGAAACCCAGTCTGACAGTGACCTACAGTGAAGCAAATTCCATAAGAAACTACTAGTATAACCATATCATTGAAATACCTTTTGGGTTTTTTCAGTATCAGTGGAGTACATTTTGTTACAAAAAGGCAGCTACATAAATTCTTTCCAAGGATAAATGCCCATATGAAACTACTAAACATCAACAGAAAACTAGGCATTTCAGGAAGCTTCAGTAGTCACATGGGGGGCATTGGCTACCAAATACACAGAGAAACCATGGGAAATTCTGTGATAAAGATGTAGTTGTGAACAGGAAAGAGTTTCTCTTCTCTGCTGCCTTCTGTTTATTAGAACCATAGCTCAGCAACCTCTTCCATATTTTTAAATTAATTCAGCACTCATTTAGATGTTACTGGAAAATCTGCAAGCCTTGTGCCATTGCTAATATGCTTCAGCTTTCTGCCTCTTAATTTTCCCTTGTTCTTTTTTTGCAGCAAAATCTAGACATATAAGCAAGCATGGCCCCAAAAGTTAAATAGAACCTTGAAACTATCTTTCAGTAACTTGTATAAGTGAAAATTTCTGCAGCACTTTTTGCAGTTTGCCTTTAGAGCAGAAAAACATTATATATTTAGTTACAGAGGCTAACAAAGCTAATATAACAAACTAATTTAAAAATATAACTAAACTGATTTAAGACACGTGATTCGAAGTTTGATGTCGCAAACTTCAGTCATCATTGTAACATTTATGATTCAACAGCCGCTTTTCGCTATTGTGGTAGCTTCTCGCTCTGTGGTAGAATCTATGATCAATTTGTATATTAAAAAACCCTGTATTCACATTGCATAAATATGCAAGAGCATTTTTAATAAAAATCACCTTTCATTGCATTCTATTGCTCTCACATATAATAAACAGAGATCACCTGTGGAGATTGAACCTGAAACCTTTAATATGGGGTTTCTTCCATTCAAAAGAAAGGAACTCAATCTGCCACTAACACTTGCAGATTGTATTCTCCTGGTCTACTCATTTAATACAATGAATACAATACAGATACCCAGTGTAAAAGCAAGATAAGGCAGCTATCTGGACCATTAATTCTTAATTGCTTTGGATGTCATTCTTTCAGCACTGACTGAATGAATGAGCACTGCAGCTTTAGGTATAGCCAAAGGAGATTGGTTTGGTTGGTCATAAGTTTAATTCCTGCCCTCTTGTAGAGCCTCTTTTTTCCCATCTCCCTGAAAAGGGGAAATCAGAAAAAGTCTGCATATCTTGTGGTATATGTATGTTTATGTACTGTATTGGGTGCCGGCATCACAGTCTTGGCAGAGGGGGGCTGCAGGGGCTATGTGAGCTGGTTCCAGATGATTCCAGACGGTTCCAATGGACCCACACCAGGGCATGGCTGAGTCCTACAGCCAAGACTGTGATGCCTCAGGGAAAACGTATTCAAGAAGGGACAAAATGCTGAATGGCAGAGAGGAGAAACAGGAGGAACAGGAGGAGAAACCACTCTGCAAACACCAAGGTCAAAGAAGAAGGAGCAGAGATATTGTCCCACAGGACAGAGGAGAAATTCCTCTGGGGCCCATGGGAGAGACTATAATTGACCCCATTTGTTCTGCAAAACTGAAGTTCAACCCAAGCTGGAGCAGGGGAAAAAAATAGAATCAAAGAATTTTTTGGTTTAGAGGGACATTAACAGTTATCTAATTCCAATCTCTCTGCCAAGGACACCTTGTAGACTGAATTGCTCAACATTGTGCAAGCCAACCTTGAAGAAGGTCTCCATGAGGAGGAAGGAAAAGCAGAAAACTGTTTTGAACTGACCACAGCTCCCATACTCCATCACCCTGTGACATGCTGGATGGAGGGTTAGAAGGTTGAGGAAGTGGAAATGAAGGACTGCAGTTGAGTCTAAGAAAAAGAGCAGAGCCAAAGATATTTCTAATTTTTGTTTTTCACTGCCCTACAATATTATTTAAAAATGAGAAGTAATTTAAATTAATTTTTCCCCCAGTTGAGTCTGTTTTGCCTGTGACAGCCATTGGTAAGTGATCCTGTCTTTATCTTGACCCATCCTTTCCCCCTGCCCTGTCCTCTTGAGGAGAAGTATGAGAGAAGCTGAATCAACACCTGGCAGCTAGCCAAGGTCAAATCACAAATTGCTACACTGTATGCCCACGTACACACACACTATTTAAGGTATATGACTAATAATTTATATTTAAAACCAACAAAACCCCAAAATAATTGTCTTCTGTAATGCAGTTACCTAGATAGTATCATTTTAGTTTATGTCAAAAACTACTGTAAAGATTTTTTTGGGGGTTGGGGGTTTTGTTTGTTTGTTTGTTTGTTGGTTGGGTTTTTTTTTTATGTTGCAAAACAAAACTTAATTATGAGTAAGATAAAATTGTGCAGAAATATCCTGATAATCCTACAGTGTTTCTTAAGAGTTTTCTAACTAACAGTGTCTTCCAGTCAAAAAACAAAAATTTAAGGATTGTTTTCCCTACATCAATTTAAAACATAATTAAGTATATCTATTAAATTAGAGTTGAAAAGAGATGTTTGAGGCAGGTTCTCAAGTAAAGCAGTACAAAGCTGTAGACTTGAATAGATGAGAATTCATTTGTTCTAGATGAGTCTGACAAAAATATCTATTTCTAGTTCAAATTTATGAACTTCATGTTGCTAGAAATTAAAGAACTGAATAGATACACATTTGAAAAGTAACTATTACCCTACTAACAGAGCAACAACAAAAAACCACTTTATATTACATCAGGTCAGGTATGCTGGAATAATATATTTTAAGTCAAAAATGCATTGTAAATCAAAATATCTCACAGCATGGACTGTAGTTCAGTTAATAATTAAATAATTATAATATTGAGAAGCAAGCAATGAAAACAATGACATAGTGTTTTTAAAAGTACTAACCCTATGGGTGTCCCTGTAAACGTGAATGTGATGATTTCCACTGACATTTGGAAATCCACATCATTGTAATTACCAATCCAGACTGCTGCATGACTTTCTAAGGACTACAATATGAGTCGCTTGTCCACAGCAGGTAAAATTGTTCTTGCATGTCTTTGCAGTTACTGAAGTTTCATAATTTGCATTGTTTTGTTCAGGAATCTATCACATCAATTTAGTCTTGTTCATTTATTCATTCTGAAATGAACAAATGTACCAATGTTTCTTTTAGGATAACGGTTAATATGTAGTAATGCCTTTATTGATTTCTTCCAGCTGATTTTTAATTAGTACTGCTCTCTAATTTAACTTTAGCACTGTAGGCTTTTCTAGAATGGGAGACAGAACAGAGGCAGAAAACAGTAGTAAAAGCAGGGATACTAGTTGTAAGACTAACAACACTATGTCTGACGGGTACAAAGGTACAAGCACGTTTTTTGATTTTCCCTGATTAAAAAAAAAAGGCAAAGCTAAAAGAAATTAGGACAACTTTTTGGCCCTGTTCCATGTAATATAAAATTTTAAAAGCATTCTTTCTGCTTGTGAAAGTGAAGAGAAACACTGAAATTGTGGAGAGAATTAGTTATTTGTTAGTTTAATTCTCAAACAGTTTATGAAGACAACCTGAGAGTTGTATTCATACAACTTAGCTGTGAGACAATGTGCTAAACTGATTTCAGAAAGATGGTTTCTAAATTCTGGCCTTGTCCCTAAGACTGCTTTTTTTTTATTTTATGACTTTGGTTTGGGGTTTTTTTCCATCTTAGAAACAAACAAAAATTGCCACTGGAAAAAAGTAATGAAGAAAGAATTTCAAGATACATCTCTTCATCCATATGCTCAGATTTATTCTATTTGCTCTATAAATATGCTTTCTTGTGCAGAAAAATACAGAAGATAGATACAGAAGAAAGATACAGAAAAAGGTAAATGCAGCTATGCCTCTAAAATTTGGGAGCAGTGTCTTGGTTCTACGTGTGCCTTCCTGACCAGATAGGCTAAAAGACAATTTCTTAAAAGAACAAGAAAATTCCTTTCTTTTCCTTTTCATTTCCCTTGTTTCTCTGTTATTTCTGCTGTATGCTCAAGAAGGAATTTGGGTAAAATCTCCCTTTACACAGAGAGACTAAAACTCGGGCAAATATTCTGATCACTAAGCTGTTATATGAAAATGTGGGTCGATTATTTTATTTTGACCTCTTAATGACAGCAACTATGCTTGCACTGTTCAGTAAATTCCATTCTACTTAACTCCACACAGAGCTTCTCAAGGAAGCCTTAATAGCTGAAGTGCTTTTGATTAGATGTGAAATGGACTAGTTTCTGAAATCTGGTGGGATTTCAACAACATGTACCTCTCAAAAGAAAAAGTAGTTCCACAAACTTAAGTTTTCAGATTTTCAGCTTTCAAGTTGGGTTTTCAATTGAAGGATCTGGTTGCAGGCATCAAAATCCTTTTATACAGTCTACTAGGAAACACCTTTTTCCTTTTTTCTTTTTCTTTTTTTTTTTTTTAATTATTATTATTATTTTTATTTTTATTTTATTTTATTTTTTGGCATGCCGGCTATATCATTCTGGGATCTACCCAAAGTATTGGCTGACACCACAATCATGATCAGTCAAAGTGCCAGGTCAGGCAGCTAAAATATCAGTACAGACCTAGAGGAGCTGAGGGGTAATTGCATGGAGAGTTAGCAGGGGTAAATATAGGTGTCTACACTGCAGATCCTTCCACTGGAGTTAGTAGAGTGACCAAGAGTGACCAGGTGAGCAAGTTGTCCTGACTTCACCTTACAGTTGATGAAAAGCATCGAAGTTTAGTCTAAGATGCATCTTGTACCTACACATACATATCAAATCAGTCAGAAAAGTGACTGTGAAAGAAACTAGTTGTCTATGGTTTAGACCATCATCTATGCCTGGCCAGAATAAATGCCAAAAATGGCTTTGTCAAAACAAATGATGGTCAAAACCCACATTTTGACACAGAAGGCCTGTTTACTGCCAAGTCATCTATCTCCTTTTTGCAAGAGAGCAATGGATAGAATGGCTGTGAAGTTCTGAACTGATCTAAATTAATAAGAATTTTCTGATCCTTCCCAGTTTTTGGTTTTTTTTTTTTTTAATAACACAGAGACTCCAAAGGTCTTTCTGTGGCCCTAATTCCTGTTTCTTCACCATGTTTCAGTGCAAATATCTCTGCATACAATGATTTCTTCAACTAACAGCAGACGTCACAAGAAGCATGAATTATCAAGAATTAACTATGACACTAAAATAAGAAAGTAATTTCTGAAGAGGATTTATGGTTTCTGTTAATACCTTTTGCTGCTCCTCTAGAAGCATATCTATGAGATGGAAGTTAACTGGAGACTGGTTTCCAGGCTCATTAAAATATGCAACATTCTCCATGACTAGAGGTGATCAGGAAAACATAAAACATATTTGCAGATTCTAAAAATTCTTATTTGCATGAAAAAAATTCTTTTATTTCTTTTGAAAACAAAGAGTTAAATAATTTTGCCATTTCTCCTTAGTTTTAAAAAAGCTTGTTAAATAAAAAGTTAAATAATTTTTTTCTGGCACATATGGATATTTGCATGTATGTTCCATAAAAGATGAAGCAATTCTGTTCTCTGAAGATTATACTAGTATTAACCTAGTTATGGCTGAAATTAATATGAAAATACAAATATATTAAAATATTTTTCTATGATATATGTCTTGTAAATAAATTGCTCAAAATTACTCCAAAGCATATCTTCTTAAATTAAATAATTTACAAGTCTTTCCAGTGTTCTAAATAAAAACACATAATTCGTATTCCATATTTACATAAATAGTCTGCATAATTGTTCTTTTTGCATGGTTATTGCATTGGTTGATTTGACTAATATTAAATATGTATGAATTTCCTGCTATTCCCTAGGGCTCACAGAAACAAGATGAATCTCAAGAGACTGGTTTAAAGTTTAGATTTAAAGAAAAGCTTTACAGATCCAAACATCTTTGAATCTTTTTTCATTGATGAAGTCTAATTTTCACCTCAAGTAAATATTTAATAAATAATTATTACTTGAAGATTTACAAGCAGTGCCAAGATTAAGGAAATTATTTGTGTGTCTTTTTTCAAGATTTCAGACAGTTCTACATACAACCAAACAAAAGTAGGACATGATTGATCTTAAGCATATTGACTTTTTGCAACAGTTTTCACACTGATGAATTAAAATTCTTCAATCCAGCTGACCAACTAACTAAGTTTCTATATTAGTCTTGGAAAATGCAATTCTTATAACACTGTCCTACAAAAATTGCTTCTACCTTACTAGCTGCAGATAACAATTTATAATGACGATTAATAATAATATTATAAATATAATGAAATTTAAATAACATTAGTAACTTTTTGCTCATGCTCATAAGGTGTTAATCATTTTTTTTTTTTTATGCAGGAAAAAAAATCTCGTAAGCTACAATACAGGCATTGTCATCAATGGACTTGACATTGCCACTGTTGCAAACAGTGAGTTTACACAGGTGACAATGAATTTGCAATGTATAGCATCATGTTAAAAAAAAATGCATTATTTTAAGTCTGATCCCTTCAGCACACAGTATATATGTCTGATTATACTGATCATGCATTCTTAAGGATGTCTTAATGTACTCTTAGATGCTATACATATAATCATGGAGTCATGGAACGGCTTGGTTTGGAAGGGACCTTAAAGATCATGTAGGTTGTTCTAAAATGCTTCTGAAACCAGTTCCTATGCAGATAATGATGACCTCTTCAAAAGCACCTATGCTGTATAGCGAAAAAAAACCCACTAAAATAAACAAGGCATTATCTGAAGTCTTGGTCAACCTATAGAAACAGGATGTTTTGAAACCTTCTCTTTTTGGTTGGTTAGATATACACGCATGCATAATATATATACATGAGTGTGTGTGTGTGTAGGTGAGTGTGTGTACATCCATACATATATGTATATAACCACCTGGTTCTATATTTATGCCTGTCAGCTAACTTTGCTCCAAACTTTGCACATTTGCAAATGAAATGGATTTCATTGTACATAAAATCCACAATGCAGTTCTAGTAAGTGGCACCTCTACTGACCCCACTAAAGTTTAGAGTGTGACACACAGGTGTAGAGAAATGCCTTAATACCAGTAATAACCATTATGTTTTCCTGAATCTGTAGATTATCAGCAGATACTGGATCTTTTCCAGTCTAAACAGAAGCCAGAGTTTATTCATATGACGGTTAGGAAAAAAAAAATAAAATTTGAGGTGACTTCAATGTGAGCCAAGTAGTGTAATGAACCTATAAAATGCTTAGTGAGATGCAGTCAGGCTTGCAGATGTGTTTACAAAAAGGAATGCTCTAGTTTCATATTTATTATGAGCTTTCTCTGATTTAAGACTACTGTATATTGAAACTGAGTAAACAGATCTTTATTTACATAAACGTGACCATATCAAAGCAAAGCTAAACTGGAGAAAAAAAAAAATCTTTCAAAAAAGTATTATCTTCAGTAAGCTTTCTGTAATTAGAGAATAAAGAAACCTCATTGAACTCAAGAAACTCTTCAGAAAGGCTATTAGAAAAAAATCAATACCCTTAAAAATAGTAATGCAAAGATGGGATTCTAAAATGATGTTCGTTGGATTCTGACTGCATGAAACCATCAAAGTGCAGCACTCCAGTAACATTTTAATAACACATTCATGTGGTAATATAATAGATAGGCAGCTTTTTGCATTATAGTCCAAATGTCTTGATGCATAATACTAGTGTATGAGAAAAGAATTCTTATAAGTGACCTTCCATAAGCAGGTCTATGCTTCTCCAATACCTGAAAAAGAGAATGTTGATGAGACTCCCCTTTTATAATAACAAAGGAAGCACAATTGCATTGTAAACACCAAAGCAGTGATAGAGCAGGATTCTATATTCATTTTCAAATGTTCAGAGGACTAAACTAAATACAAAGTAAGGGAGTATTTGGATCCTTAAAAAAGTAATTCTGTTCTCAAGATGATAGTAGATGAGTAATGACTTCAGCAGTGAGTAGGCCCAGACCAATTCTGTCAACAAAATACTAAGCATTTCCTTCCATATATTGAGTGGAAACAAGTTCAACATATTCCAAAAAGGTCTCAGCATATCCGGAGAAAACGAGACTTTGACTATTGCTAATGAAGTTAACAGCAAAACGTGCTTCAGTTTGTGCAAATGCACATCCTAAACACATGACTCTCAAGTGAGTGTTTTCCTGGCTAATTATACAAAAAAAAAATTACTCATTCTTTACTTCCTTGAATGGCCAGAACATGAAATGATTAATTTAAGGAAAGTATTCCTACTGTTAACCCAGTTACTTTTCATAGTAACAAATAATCATCATCAAAGGAAATTATTTTAGAACATACTTCATATTGTTTATGCCATCCAAATACAAATGGTTGGAAAATGTTGTGTATCTGTTCTGCTGCTCCTTTGGGAATATGGTAATGGTAGGAGAAATGGGTCAGTCATAGCGAAGATGAAATCTGTTCAGTTTCCCCATGTCTAGTTCCCATATGTTCTGGTCCTCAGGAGATGAGTTTTTCCATTATTTAATGGGACTTCTACCCCCTCCCTTGGGAGACCATAATGTAGTCCAATAAATTACACCATTAAGACAGATTTTCAGTCTAGATTTCCCCTTCATATACATGTATACATCATCTATTTCACATAGTTAGATCTCCAGAAATTATGGCCAAAAGAGTGAATGGATAAGATATTGCTGTACTTTTATGAGCAAAGCAGCAAGGTAAGACACAGAATGGTTTCTTCCCAGCATTAGTACTATAGAGTAACTGAGAGATACTATTTTCAGCATTTTAGTCTTCCAGAGTGCAAAATGGTGTCTTGCAAGATGCATCTTCACCATGTGTAACACAAGCATAAACTCCACATACAGTAGAAGCACGCCTTTATACTTCAATTTCAAAAATAGATCAAAAAACATGCCAAGTTAAGAGTTTTAAATTTATGTCAGACCTCTAAGCAATTAATACATATTGTGCTTTAGCTAACAGGGCAGCCCAGTGTTCCCAGTTATCTTACTCCAGCCAAAAGCGCTTACTCTGGCTGAGAGCTGCTGTGCACTGATGTGTGCAAACCAAGAGGCAAGAGCCACAGGCCAAAAAATGACACACACTGCCCAGGAACAGCTCTCCCTTTCCCTGCTGAGCAAAGGTCTAGGGCTTAGGGCCTGCAATTATTTACTGCTAGTGCAGTTGAAAAGAAAGAGGACCAAAGGCCTGACTGGCTGTTGGGAATATTTTTTCTCTTGCTCTATGTAAAACTGCATGGTCTAATTTTAAGATAGTCAAGCGTTACTATTTTCTTATTTGTTAGTTTTGCATACATTATAATGTAATATGTGAACCCAGCACTTTCAGATGGAGAAGAGACAGGAATTAGAGACTGTCAGCATTTTAAAACCTTTTGAATAGCCAAGAGCACAAATCACAGTACAAATCAGGGGATGGGTGCCCCAAGCATATTTGAAGAAAAAGTATATGAAAATCAAGCCTTCTGCCACTAAAGAAAAAAAATCAGTCACACTCAAATACATTCACTAAAGACACAGATGAACTTTTCATTTCATATTAATGCTTCAAGATTTCAAGGGGATAGTGGCTGTACACTGGCTGGGTTTTTCATGCTTTGTTGTGATTTTTTTTAACACTTGTACATCATCAGATTTGCAGCTCCTGTATGCACATTGACATTTTTCTCCTGACTTCCCTAGAGTTGTGACAATTCATGTTAATTGAGGATCTGACCCATCTCTCCCTTCTGAATGGGAATTTTTCTATATAAACATCTATTCTCCCTGCAAGATCTTTGAGAATGTTTACTTTATTTCAAGGTGATTCCTGAATTATAAATACATAAAGAAAAGCATAATCAAATGAATGCTACATGCAGCTTTATTGAATATACAGTAGCTTCACTTGATTTCCTTTTCATATTTGTATCAAGCTGGATATCTATTCTAGACAGACTATCATTTAAAACAAGAGACATACCAAATGAGTAAATGAGGTTATATTACTAATTAGCATACTGTCTCCTACTACCTCCAGTAAGCTACTAAAATGTGACTTCCATTTTATCACATAGATGAAACAGTTATCTTTCAGGGTTTGAAATTTCTGTGATCTTTATGCTTAATAAGCTCAGTAAAAGGCATTCAAATTACATCACTTTTGTCTTGGAAGTTAAATTGGGAAATATTGCATTCTCTGAGATGATAAACTCTGTAGAAGATAAATTATCATGAGAAATAGTTTTAATTGATTTACCATAATAAAAGTTATGTGACTTTGAAGTGCAAATGACACATTAAAATGAAGTTACAGTATGTTGATAATATAGTGGCTTCTTTGTTAATGGAATTACTGACACTGCAGATGCTTGCTGAAGAGTTGTCCTCTACTGTTAAGTGAGAAACAGTGATGGAAATTGAAGATAAACTATATTTAAATCCAAGCCAAACTCTCCTTCAGTAAGCTTTACACTGATTTCAACAAGTGTAATTCCAATAACTGCACAAGCAACCTAAGAAAAGCTTGAGCCTGAAATTTCAGTTTGGAACATGGTTATCCTAGTTTTATCACTGTAACTGCACTGAAGCCCCGGAAAAAATATTACTCCTTTCCTCAATTTCCATTTTTGCAAAATGCAGCTAATAGAATCATTCCTGTTATGAGGTGTTGGCCAGCAGTTAAACAAGTGTGTCAACTGCAGAGATAGCTAGTGCTCTAAATGAAGGAAAATGCAGGTCCTGCAAACATTCTCCTTTTACCTTTGCAAGGGTAAAGATGAAGACTTAGAAACATGTAATGCCATCAGCACAAATCGAAACAACTTTGTTTTATCTCATTGTTTACTCATCACACGGTGATTTTTGAATAGATCATAGACTCATAGAAAGGCTTGGGTTGGAAAGGACCAATGATTCTCCAATGATTCTTCTTCCTTTATCCAGATCTTTATTTATCTTTATCTTATCTTTCTTTTGATTTTAGTCTTTTTCCCCACTCAAACCATTTCACTTTTCCTGCAGTTCCCTTTTACCTGTGAACCTTTCAATTTCTGTTTTCTTTCCTTGGTAAATGTCTTTCCTACTTTTCTTTCACACAACAGTGTAAATTTTCCATCTTTCCTCTGACTTTTTTTCAGATGCTGCTGTATGTCTTATCCAGACTTATCCTTTACCCAGTCCTACATTCACATTCTTTTTTCTGGACACATAGTTTTCTTCCTTACAAGATTTCATTTATATCTTGGTTTTTTTTCTCCTTTCTGAATTCTAGATTCAGAAATACAGTAAAAGAAACTTCCATATCTCATCATCCCATTAATTTTAAGCAAAAAGGATCTAATAGCTATCCAAACTATTTTGAATCCATGGGTGCTAGAATCTGTAAGCATTCTAAGTGTGTGTAGTAGGTCAACCGTCAGGTGCCCACTAAGATTAATTAAATTTATTGTCAGATTTAAACTCACCTTAGCTCCCCTCTCCCTTTTACCCAGACTCAGCTTCAGCCCTGATTCACCTGCCTCCTCCCCCAGGGCCACACAGGAAGAGGGGGAATGAGGGTCACCATCAATCCCTAACACTTCCTCTCTGCTTTCTCATATTCTTCTCCTGCTCCAGCATGGGGTCTCTCCCCCACGGAGAGGAGAAAGTCACTCTCAAACTGCAAAATTGTGGATCCTTCCCACAGCCCACAGTCCTTCAAGAACAGATGACTCCGGTATGGGTCCTCACTGGCCACCAATTATGCCAGAATACTTGTTCTGCATGACTTCCTTTCTGCAGACCACAGCTCCTGCTCCAGCACTGACTTCCTTCTGGGCATATCCACCAGAATATGCTGTTTCAGCATGGATATTTGCTCCACTGTGGTCCTCCATGGGTTGCAAGGGCACAGCTGCCTCACTATGGTCTTTATCACAGACTGCAGGTGAACCTCAGCTCAGGTGCCTGGAGCACATCCTCCCCCTCTTTCTCCACTGACTTGGATGTCTAAAGGGCTGTTCCTCTCACATATTCTCACTCCTCTCTCTCTTTCTCTCTCTCTCACAACTTTCTAAATGTCACAGAGGTGCCACTAGCATCACTCCTTGGCTGTTGTGGGCAATGGCAGGTCCACTCTGGAGCTCTGCCAAACCTGGAGACAGCTCCTGGTCTATTTTTCAAAGAATGCAAACCTCTATACCCCTTTCACCACTACCAAAACTTTCCACATAAATTGAATACAAAAATACATTCCTGCCTAAAAGAGGTTGTTTGGGTTTTTTAATTTGGTAATCAATTCTTTTGAAAAATAATAAGATGCAGTGTTTAGTGTATGGTTTCACATACATAAACCAATAATGTTAAGTACATTATTTAAACTTTTCATACTAGGTAATGGACAAATACAGTGAAAACTGTAGGAGTAATAATAAGTATCCAGATCTTGTGCATTTATTTGCCAGTTTGCAACATTCATATATTCCACAGCCTTTCAACTTTGAAAGCTTCTATCCATTTTTTTAGTAGCTATTTAAACAAAAAATAGAGGTTTATCCCTTTAAAATTTTGCCAGGAAGCTGTCACTTTCCCATTTACTTGTGCTATGTTGTGACAGAATGTGTCAGCTTCTTGCACAAATGAAAAGAGATATAGATCTGTATTTACTTTAGCTGAAAAATAAGTAGTCATCAATTCTGAGAAAAGTGTTTTCCCATCTGAAAAGATGGATAAATAAGAGAGCTTTTGTGAGGTAACTATTTACCAATGCTTGAAAGGTAGTTGAGAGCCAAATATTCCAGTTCAGTTCATTGGTAACCATCCCTATGAAAGGTGATAGACTCATAACATGGAAAATTAGATACCTGTAGCAGTTATCAAGGGAGTTAGTGTTCTTATTCAAGCCTTTGATGTTCAAAAGTAACAACCATAATAAAAACAGGTGGATGAACCAATTTAAAACTTGGTCTTTGGTCTCATGTTTGACAGAGAAGGGTAATGCCAGTTGGAAAATCCCCATCCTAGATTGGACTCAAATGCTCAAAAGAATGGCACTAAGGAATGACAATTAAGTAGAACTGGTACAGTACTTGAGGATATTCTTAGAGATATTTTTATAGGAAGGGAAAAAATAAGAGATGAAAATAATGCAAGCTGTAACTTTCTCCTCTTGAAAATTCTTCAGTCTACCATTCTCAAAGAACCCAAGTTTCTACTATGCAAAATTTAAATGCAAGTTAGAGTTAATTTTTTTTCCAATATATTAATTGAAAAAAGCCACTACAAAAAGTCAGAGTATGGAATAGAAGAATCTTTTAATCTATTAAATTCCAACTCAAAAATTCCATGCATGATGAATTCATGGGGAAAAAAAAAAAAAAAAAAAAAGAACTGACCATGAAACATAAAGGCCATGTCCTAAATAGATATCAAAATGAAATTACATGTCACTGAGATCCTGGGAAAATACCCACAAGTTTAAAAGAACTGAGGTTTCAGCCTGGAGGTTAAATTGGTAAAATAATTTCTGATGCAGCATAAAGATATCTATTTCTATATAAGAAGGAATGAAATGTTTGATGTCTTTCTTATATTGAGATGCTCAAAAACTCCACTCAAGGCTAGGGTGGACTATCACAGAGCAGAATGGATCTTCGCCCTCCCTTTCTGAGCTGGTGATGCTGTGCCTGATGTTCCCCAGGACAGGGTTGGCCCTCCTGGCTACCAGGGCACTGCTGACTCATATTCAGCTTGCCATGGACAAGGACCCTCAGATTCCACAGGGCTGCTCTTCATCCTCTTGTCCCCCTGTTTGAAGGTATAACCAGGATTACTCTGTCCCAGGTGGAAAATATGGACTTAGTCTTGTTAAACTTCATACGGCTGGGATTGCCTAGGTGTATGACTTATTATATGTTAGAATGTTCTGGGGAAGGGATTATTTTACACTGGAGAACAGGGTTCTGTTCTCAGAAAAATAATGAAAAACTCTCTTTATGAGCATAAATATAAGCAAGATCATAATATGCAGATCTCTGGAATTTGGCGACTATGTCCCTGTATTTTCTATGATCAAATATAAGTTTTATAGCAACTCTGCTAGTATAAATTCTGTAAAAATCTCTTTGAATAGTTACTTTCACCCTGAAGAATAATCAGGAAAGTTACCTCACTGTGCTTACATGAAAAATTACCAACGGTTTTGATAGTGAACTGAATCTTCCTTATTTTTATACATTTTTCTATATCATATGGTTACAAATTGGAGATCAGGGAAATAAATCTTTTTTTATATATATATATATATATATATATATATATATATGAATATACATGTGAGGATGACTGTGTGGGTGCATGTGCTTTAATAATTCAAAGTCCTTTCTTTCATCAAAACATGAGAGAAAATAAAAGCACAAATGGGAAAGAAAAAGCACTGTACCAAGCTTTGATTAATTCCTTTTAATAGTGTAGGAATAATATTACTGAAGTAAATCACTGCAAATTGTGATTTGGCTAGAGGTCATATGCGTACCTAAAAAACAATTCAAAGTCAAGGCCATTATATATGAAATTTCTCAAAAATAAACACTTGGGCTCTAGGATATTTATTCACTGACCCTGAAAAGTCAGCTTGACACTGATACTAATGTAGCACACTTGTCTCTGGAGTTCATCCCACTATGCAAAGGGCTGCTTACAGTGAAAATCTTTCTGAGGTGCTTCAAGTGCATTCTAGAAACCCTCTGCATATGTTATTTTATTGCTAGGTCTCATAAATCAATATTATGTAGAAACATCTATAATTTCATATTGTACTAGAAATAGGATAGCCACAGAGCTGCGCATTTGATGTCCTAATGACAATAGTGGTACAGTACTTACATTTTAAACATTTTATTGAACAGTTTGAGGTTATTTGGTTTATAAAACCCCCAGATTGTTTCCTCACAAAACCCTGGGGCTCTGATCTAGTAAAGTTCAGGCTGATGAAGGCAGGGGAGGAGTTCTACTTTCACTTGTTAATGGATAAATAGTAGAAAACATCGGTGGAAAATAAAGATCTGAATGCAGCTGGTGGTATATAATCAATACAGCTAATAATAAGTAAGGACATTTTTAAATATGTGAACATGATGCTGCAAAATAACTTCCATTAAATGTACAAGGGCCCAACAAAGAAAAACAGGGTCCACTAATCATAAACATGAGCATAGAAAAGCATCAGCTGACTAACAACCAATTCCTGGTTCTGGGCTATGGTGCTGTGTTGTACCTGTGCTCTGTGTCCACCACTGTCCAATGTGCTACTCATTTTACTGAGCATCTCAGCTGTACCATCACCCAACCCTGAGTCCAAAAATAGTATATACCAGAAATTGCAAGAACAATTCCTATAGAAATTTCTCCCTATCTTATCTCTTTTAGGAAGTTTTGTCAAATCAGAGATATTGTAGAGGATGTCTTATTGTCCATTTTCCTTCTGTTTGCTATAACACTATGTTAAAAGGTTTTGCTTTGTATAGGTACCTGGCAGGACCACAATTCCAGATATATAGACTATTTCAAATTTCTCTCTAGTTTTATGTAGTTAAATCAACACCGCCAAAGGCCGAATGAATTTTTCCATTACCTAAGTGTTGTTGGGCAGTGTTATCTGAGGAGTCCTGAGCTCCTCATCCTCAATTGCTGTTTCCAAGAAGATCATCTGCTGTCCCCAAATCAAGTTAGTTTTGCTGAAGTACCATGCTAAGGCATCTGGTCCTCTTCTCAGATGCCTGAGCATGGTACCTAAACAAAACCAACTTCTTTTCATAAGCAAAACTAACTATCTAATCTAAGAAAAACTAACTCTCTCTATTCATAAGTAATCTTCAAAATTCTGACAGTATTTTTGTACAAAGCTCACATAAGTTCCTGCAAAGACTAGACAAAAGCAATAAATCACAATGGAGGATAGAGGATACTATTCCAGACTATTCAATTACAGAATAATTCCTGTTTCTATGGATATTTCTAGAATTCCCTTGCTTTCTTTCTCTCAATACTTTTGTGTTATTTCATCTGTTTCTATCTCACACATATATAAGCCCTGTATGACAAGTATTCAGCCCTTTGATTTCCCTCCAGAATTCATGTGATCCCAATGCTGCCTGGCATATGGCCTGCATCTTTGGCAACAACCCTTGTCTGAGCCAAATATTTCACAAATATCTGAATGCTCTTTTATGATTCATCTTACTTCAGAAGCTTAAACACTCACTAGCGTCGCAAAAATTTATCCAGGAGAAAACCAGCATGCCAAAATACTTTTATAAACCACACAGATATTATCTTTGGTGTGATTATACAGCCTAGAGTTTCTCAGATATGACCAAACCATCTACCAGTTGGAACTGTGTGTACGCCATTGTGTATTTACTTTGCACATGTCATGGTTAGGCTACTAAGAGCCAAAAAATTACAATTCTTTTTTTTCCTAGTTTGGCCATGACTAGATGCTTGGAAATTTTGTCAGTGGTGTGAGAAACTGATGATGGAAACAGCTATTCTAACACAATTTAGATGTGAATTCAGAAGCTCCAGGAGCTTCTGTATAAGATCTACTACCTTGGACAGTGTAGGGAACTCAGTAAAGAGCTTCTGAATAAGGGAAGGAAAAATCCATTTCTTATAATTGACCACAAGTCTCCATGGTATGTTTAATGATACAGCAGTCCTTTTCTTTACTTACATGGTGAAAAGGGCTTATATAACAGGAGCTTAGAAACTTGTCCTTTCCTGCACACATTGCTGTCCTATTTCTATCCATCATAATTTCTGCTTTCGAATATATGGACTGTTAAAACTCTCGCCTGTGCTCTCAGTATACTCATCTTCTCAAAATAGTATCACATAATTTCTTCTGAAGCTTCTCAGACCAGATAGAAGTAACACATCCAAAAGTAACACATCCTAACACTTTTTCTTTTATTGCTTTTCTCTGTTCACTGCACTATATGTTCTCATGTGCTATAGCACAAAGGTTACCCTAGTACAGCCAAAACCAAGGCTGTCAGTGTAGACCTTTCCAGCACAGGCAAGTCACAAAATGGAAGAAACCTCACACTGCTAGGGGTTACACACTCGTTGTACTCAAGCAGCAGGTTAAAGCATCAGCTTCTTGTTAATGGGACAAGTCAGCTCCTAGCATACATGCTATGAATTTTCACTTACAGGTTTCATAGATCATGTAGGAAGTTTGGTTCTCTAATACAGTTTCTGAAGTTAAATATCCAGTGTTAAATGTTTTGAATAACTTTATGTATGCATACAGTAATTATTGCAAAACCTACAACTTCAATTAGTTTTGTGCAGAAGAAAACATTCAATTATGTTCTGATAATTTGTTTTATGTCATAGTTTCCAGATACTATTTTCCTTGCCTAATAAACACTAGTAAGTGTTTATTTTTCCCATTTTCCTGTGAGTAAACATACTTTTCAGAAGCTCTGCAGTACTTGGTAGTAATGTGGATCTCAATATAAGAATGAAAAAAGAGAATGACTTTAAAAACTGAAGTATGAAACAGACCTGTGTAAATACTTTTATCTTTGTAACACTAGTCTTTAGTTTCCATTTTGTAACTGTAAAAACAACATTCTAAAACTAATTCTCTCTTGCAGTGTGAATAGAAAATAGGAATTTGTTACAAGGGACAGCTCCAAGACTGAAAAAAAGTCACAAAATACACACATATTTTTGAAAAACAAAGTTTTTTGAAGATGCTGTGGCTTATTTTTTCTTTAGTTTTATCTGAGGGATTCTTACTTATGGTTCTGATATTGGTGTATATTTCTGCCTTAGAAATCTTATTATTTAAAAACTGCAAGGAGTATGGTTCCTGAAATTTTAAAACTAAAACTTAATTAAAAAAAAAAAAAAAAAAAAAAAGTTCTTCAAGTAAGTTGTGTCTGGTATCTATATACTATCATCACTTGCTTAAATTATTTTAACAGTATATTTGTTTTGATGCCTTTGTACTTCTAAAACCTTTTTAATACCTACTTTGTTATGTAAAGGAAGGAATATTTATGTCATAAAAAGACTGATTCCCCATTCCACACCCCCCCCCCCCCCAGAGCTAGAGGGATTTCTTTTCTTTATGGAAGAGTAAAGAACATTTCATTTTCTGAAGAACCTCCCTCAGTTTGAACATACCTAAATGCTGTCACAGCATATTTCAAGATAAAATATTGTCATAGGTATTTTCATGGAATTCCACTACACAAATGTATGTTTCCATGGTTTAGTAACTCATCTTCTAGACCAGCTGTTATGAAAAGTGTCTCATCTGGGGACAGTAAGTGAGATTCTATAATGTCTCCACAGCTGTCAATATGAAACATTTCAATAAAGCATTTGAAGGCTCTCTGGACAACTTTGTTAAGTCCAGCATTGTGCACCATTCAATATTATTTTGAAGGTTCCTGGCAAAATGAGACTTTCTCAAATACCGGAAGTGTATTCCATGACTAGAGAAAAATAAACTGTGTTGATTACTGTAGAAACTCATGATACATTTTCCATTTCACTGAAGTGTCAAGATTTACAAGCAATACACAAAACAGGATCCCAAGCATTTTTTTGCACTTCAAATTAGTTTGAACTGGATAAAGAGATTTGACATGTCACATCTCATTCTACCTGCTATTAGAGAGTCCTCTAATGTCAGAGAACTGTGTGATTTGTACTATATAGGTTTGCAAACTAAAGTTACTGCAGTGTCTTAATGGAAGGCTGCATTCCCAATATTGCATTTCATGAGAAGATATTAGACAAATTTTGTGTTATTCCTTAGCAAAGTTGTGTTAACATTGGTGACATTCAGTACATTTAGCTGCATTCATTTGAACTCTTTCAACTATTTGCAGAATTTATATAATACATCAAATGTTTCATATATGTATTTTATATATATATATATATATATATATATATATAATCTAAAAAGACACTCTAGTAAAGTCCCTCTCAAAATAGTACTAAAGCCAACTTAATCTCATATAATCCTTATATGTCCTGGCACAAGCAGCATAGAAAACATGTATCGCATTGACATACAAGTACCATGGCCATAAGAAATTAATAGAATGAGCTTGGGAAGTGTTTGCTGAGTTATATTTTATATTTGATTTTACTGTGTATTCTTAAAGGAAAAAAAAAATAATTGTATGAATTTAAGGATGGGAAAGGATTTGGGGAAATGACATTGTTACCTTCATCTATTCACTGGTTGAAGCAGATTAAGTAGTGTTTTGTTAATCCTGTCAACAGAAATTAGCCTCTACATGTTTCAGCAGAAATTCCTAGTGATAGTACAACCAACAGGGAAGCATCAGTTAAAGGAATAATGATAAGGTGAATGTGAATCCATAAATGGACTTCTTGCCTGAAACAGTCAAAGCATCAAAAGAAGTCAGCCTTTCACAGTCTTTTGAATCCTTGTGATTTGTTCCCCCCGTGGCAATTGAACAGACTTTAAAACAGGTGTTGTCCATTTAAAATAGTCTTTCTTGCCTGGAAAGTTTATTGTTGACAGCAGAATTCCTGAAGTCTTCAATACATTATATATTTACTCTGTAACTATGGGTAGCATGTTGCCAAATCCACAGCTGCCTGTCTTTCAGATGACATATACCACTTCAGTATTATCAGAAGGATCTTGAATTTAAAAGATTCTCAGTCTTTTAAGAAGATTGGAAAAAGTGAAAGAGGACCAAATGGCTGGTTATGTGCCAAAATAATGCAGAAAACCTAGTCTTTCCCACTGCCACTTGCAGCCTAAGGTACAACCATGACACTATAACCATGTAAACATATACTCCTATAGGCTATATCCCACAGATTTTATCCCATCCGAAGGCTATATCCCATAACGTCCTTTATATCAGTTACGTTTTAAATGGTTCTCTGCAGGAAGAAATACTCCAGAAACACAAAAGTTTCAAAGAAGAAGTGTCTGAATGGTATTTACTTTATACAACATTAAATGACATTATTTTTTCAATGATTGATTATGTTCACAGTAATTGCTAAAACTATGAATTTAAGGAAGGCGAGTTCCAATTAATATCTTCTTAATAAAGGGTTAGATACAGTAGTTTCGTAGGTCGTAAAATCCTGCTAAAACCCAAAATGTCTTTTATACTAAGAGTTTGTGGATGAAAATAGACATAAAATAGATTGTAGGTCTCTGGTCTCACAGTTTAGCAATTTGCAAACTAGGTGACAAAGTCACATTTCTTATACACCTGCCTTGAAGAAGAATTCGAGGATCCTAGAGAACTCATTGAAATGATACCTAGAAAATTTTGACAGAAAATACTTTAAGTAAAATCTCGGATGGGATTTTTTAGATCACAATTGCCAGATAAAATCCTAAGTTCACTCAAATCCTTTTTCTTGGATCCAGCCCTACAGTTACACATCTCAAAATGTAATAAATAGAAATGAATGGGGACATTGGCTTCACAACAAAGGTAGTACATCATAAAATACTGGTATTAACTTAAAGACTTTTAAATAGGGTTGCTTATGACAAAGCATGGTAGATCCAGACCTATAAAAATTCTTAGCAGAGTAATGCTTCTTATCCATAAAGAGTGCTGTAACAGTGTTACAAGCTGTAGTGCTTTTGATCATTATTGTAAAACACCACAGTATCTATTCATAAAGGCTACTGCTTGATTCACCACTCTGAAACACCAGCTTTTATGCCTCCATAACAAGTCAAAGGGTTTTCCTTTTCATTAATACAATACTGATGGCAGGTGCCAGGTTGCGGAATCCAAGGCTCATTATTCAGTCGCAGAAGTAATTTCTCAAAGTCTATAGGTTTTCCCACTGCTCAGCAGCTGACCTTGTCCTGTTTGGTCTTTATGTGTTGCTGATGTAATTCAGGCTGCCTAAGAAACAAACATGAAGCACTGAGGAGTCGAGCTGGAAAACCCATATCTCTGACCAATAAATGCTCTTCACACTGGCCTATCAATGGCAATTTTCTCAATGGCAATAAGAATGACAACTACAGCATCAATTTTAAAATATCTTAGCAGCAGAAACCAGAACCCATGGATATATAGTTTTAAGTTAATAAAAAGGGAACAGCCATTCACCTTGTATCTGACTGCATCATGGGACATTTTAAACATCCATTAAATAGAAAGTTCTCCACAAAAATATTCTATAATCTAGCTTCGTATGCATGATATGACACAATCTGGAATTCATACTTTCCACTTCCACTGGGATAGAAATACACTGGAAGTACAGTAAGCCACACATCCTACCACAAACACACCAGGTTTTTGCATTGCAGCTTTCCCATTGACTTTGGTCCTCACAACTTTTATGGGGGAGACTGTATGTATCTTCATCTTCTGACAGGTATTTCTATTACAGAAATTAAATTAAAGTACTAGTTCTGGCTTAGGTATTTATGAAAGAAAAGAACCCAAAATACCCAAATCTACTTCCAGAGAAAAACAGAGAATATTTAGTAAGACTCTGTTCCTGTTAGAACTATCAGACTTTCAAGAGCCTACTTTGCAAAGACTTTTCTCTTACTCATTTCCAGATCAGAAGCCCAAGTAAGATCTTAACTGCCACGAAAGAAAAGAAAAAAATAAAGCAAAACTCTCGACTGCTCCTGTTTTTCCTCTGTTTTCCTATACTTTGGAGAATTGTCCAGCTAACAGTACTAAAAGGAGTGTCACTCCTTATGAAAATTACTGATGAAACTGTAGGAAAGTATTTTACATTATTACCAAGTAGCAATTTTTTGTAATTTCTATAAGCATGACCTAAAATGAAAATCAATACCAGATCTTACCCTTTGACTCATCCTGTAAGATCTTACCAAAATGCTGCCTATGAATGTTGTATTAATTGGAAAAAGAAATCAATTTCTCAGCTGAGACAACTTTTCTGTGAAGACCATTATGGAGCTGTCTATAGAATGTAAAAAGCTGAATGTAAAAGGATAACTTCATCGTATGTCAAATGCACAAGTGGAACAAGACTTAAAAGAATACATTTCTGAACAATATGATTACATTCAACATCTTCAGGAAAGGGACTTTACCAAAGTTTAGACAGTACACTTTAGGAAAGGGTTACAAACTGTGAAGAAACATATCAAGAATACCCAAGGACATCAAAGGAGAAGAAATTAAAATTTTTAAAGTGTCTTTAAAAATTGTACCATGCAGTCACAGGCATATGCATTCTTTTATAGAAAATAGACATGAGAGGGTCAAGAAAAAACATAATCAAGTTCCATAAGAACTCTGAAAGTCCACTGAAGACAAAGGCAGAAATTGAAATGGAAAAGGAAATTATACATTAGGTGAACCATTTTTCTTTGTATGTTTTTGTTTACTGTAAAGTTGCTCACATATATTCACCTTGTACCAATCTAGTTCAGGTGTTAAAAGGTCAATAAAAGAAGATACCAGTGTGTCAAAACAGACAATATTTGAACAAAATTATACCTTGATGAACAAGTATACACTGAGATCAAAAGCTGAAATATCAGAAGAGTTAAGAATAAAATCATCAAACTGATCACAAAAGTATATAATTTATTTAATACGTGGTTTCAGAAATGCAGTCTAAACAAATGCAAGGAAATCCTAAATTAACGGAGGGCTATTCTGTGACAGGGTTGAGCCAATTTAAAGAAATTAAATTAATACTTATTTAGTTGAAGTGATTTAACTTCTGTGTGACCAAAGCAATTTCCATGGATTAAGAAAATATTAATGTTGTTCTAATTTTAAAGTACTTTAGAATAATAAAAGGGATTAACATCAGCCTCCCTTTCTTTGGTGTCTGAAAAACTGTCAGGAACTTGTAGCAAAAGAGGAAATGCAGGAGTTAAATAAGAAAACAAACTAAAGTAGACAAACAGACAAACCAAAAAACTCAACCCTAAACCAGCCCTGTTTCTCATCCCTGGGAGGCTTTAATTCCTTTATTTCAACCAAATTGAACTCAAGTGATTCTAGGGAAAAGAGAAATGGAAAAGGGGAAAGAGGGAAAAGAAAAAATATAACACATTCTTAAAAAAAAATCAGACAATACTATCAGAGACATTTGAAGCCAGATTATTAGCAACTGGAGGTCACTAGAGTTCTTCAGGAATTCCTATTATAATGCTTACCAACACATTTTTTCACAAAGCATTTCAAGAATAGTCTTGGAAGTTCTTTTACTGAAGACAATAACGCAGTAAACTATTGGTGTAAAAGATGTGAGACCCAAAGGTTGCAAGCTCTAAGATCAAGGTGAAGATTCCATGATCACTGCATTTCTGAGTCCTAGACTCTAACCAAAAATTTAAGAAATCCATTGAGCAAAGAGCACTGTGTTCATCACTTTACACTATTGATTGCAAGTAATTAAAAACATGTTGGTTTAAAGAACTATGAGGTTGTTTAGCAGAAGAAGTTCAAACATCTTCCAGATTAAAAGACTGACACAGAAACCAAAAATTATCTAAATGCAAACTGTATGTCTGAATAGGAGGAGAACAAATTGATGAGCACAGGATAAGAGAGCTTCCAGAAGCTAAAATATTTGTGCAATTGGAGTTAATATTTCCTGAATCTCAATTCCATCTTCCCTGTGAATTTGTAAGAGTTGCAGTCCCAAAGCTGACCTTTGCCATAGGGATCCAGATAATCTTTTTTTCAAACATTTACTTTCAGGAGATATGGAAATGGAGTATGTAGGTGTGTAATTTTGGAAGTGAGAGGAGTTTAATTGTCTGAATTCATTGTGATTGAACATAAATTCCAGAAATCAAGCACAATATTAATATGAAGGAAATTAAAGGATGAATCAAAAAATATTTACATATGGAAAATAAAACTGTAGAAAAGAAAATTATTTATTTTAGGTCACTTTTAAAGTCACTCACCATCCATTCATTAAGGCAGGCACTTTCTCAAAGAGTAACCTCTTTTCACATATTTAATAAATGTCAGGTGTGAGAAAGGGTTCTACTCCAAAGGTTCCATAGATATGAGTAAAATGACAAAGTAAGGATTAAATGGGAAAGCATAAAACCAGAAAAGACTGAGAGAAATAATACATGTAGGAGGAATATATCTGAAAGGGACTCTATACAAACAATATCACTGAGAGTTTCACACCCTTTACTGAAAATACAGCAAAGTATTTTGTCCTGATCAACATTGCCCTTGTAATGTCATTCCCAGACTTTGGATGACATAGATTTTGCTTAGATAATGACATAGAACAATAACAAAATCAGAAGTAAAAGAGAAATATCTGTTACACTACCAGAATCGTCTATATCTTTATCTTAGACTATATATAAAAAACATATATCAAGATCGTTCATACACCCATTATGTTTACATCTCTGACCTCAAACAAAAACAGAGATCAGTTTATTTACAGAATAATAGCATCCTCCTTTTCACATAAATGATAAAAAGAATGCTTTGGTTTGGTTTTTCTGACATACACATAAAATACTTCATGAAGTTCAAACACAAAAACATATTTGCTTTCCAATGCCCAGTATATTTTCTTTTTTACTCATTCTCTTTTAATCCTCTCAACAGATTTTTCTTATTAAAATATGATGACGCTACAAAGCTACTAGGCTTCTGAGTTCTTTCTCTGATTGATAGTAAAATAACATAGTCCCAGATCTGTTCCACTTACTCACATGGAATAGTAATCTCTTCAGGCAGCAATTTCAATTATAACAATGAAGTCAGTGAATAAGTTTTATTCCTTTGTGAAAGTCTAGCATAAACTCAGATATTGATGAAACCTTTTCTCTCTTTCAGAATAAAAGACATAATTCTTATGTGAACAATTCTCTGATCTCTGAAAAATGGATATTTCTCACATAAAGTATGAATCTGATAAAATAAGATCATTGAATCGCAAACACTTATTTAATTCTCTGTACTCCAATACAGTAGTACTCAACATTTTGAGAAAGATGAGACTGAAATAAGAGTAGCTGTCCTATGCACCTGTCCCTGTTCATTTACTTTATTCTCACCCATACCTTTGTGTTCTAAATTTGTAATTCATGGAACTCTGAAATATTTTCCTTATTTTGAGGAGAAAAATTATTTGGTTTTAATTTTTTTGGCCATACATCATTCCCTTTTTTTCCTATGCAGGATGCAAGGGTCTAATGAGTGGCCTATGAAGATATTTCGTTTCTTCAAGCATAAACTACAAATTTTATTCCTAAGGCAAGTTCAAATCCGTAATTCATTTTGAAATGTGTTACAGGGGGAAAAGAAAAAAAAAAAAGGTTCAAATATATATTTTTAACATGTCACTTTCCAAAGAAACCTCTTTATTGTAGGAGTAGTATTGGGCAAATATAATACTGGGAATTGAGCTAATCAAATACTGCATGTCTGTAATGTTAAGACACCCTTTTACTCTTGTTTATTGATGTTGTTTGGTGAAATACAGGGTTTGGTTCAGGTTTTTTCTGACTCAGCTGAGACATTTCAGATGAAAACTATGAGCTATGCTATTTCAAATCAGTTTGTGATAGTTTCTAGCAAATGACAGCTGAAGGGTTGTTCTCATCCATTTAACCAAACCATGCAATTTTCCTATTAAGCAGCAGGCTCTTCCGATCATCCAGTGTGGGGAAGTACAGAAGGGAAGAAGGGAAGAGGTGGAAAATCCCTCTTTCTTATTAATTTACCTTCAGGGAAACCTTTCATTTTCAAGGAACATTACAGCAGTACATTATGTAATTTGGAAAATTAGAAGAACAAAAGTAATAAAGACCCCTCTTCCTAGGTCTTACCACATGTCGTTAATGATGGAAAGCTAACTAATAGTATCAAAAAAGTCAAAAGCAGTACTTCTGGGGTAACCAAAAAAAAAAAAAAAATCTAGATATATAGCAGTGTCCTCTCACACCTGGCAGGCGTGCAGGCTAGCTCAGTTCTGCACAGCTACTATGAGGATCAGTCGGGGTTACAGGCAGGGCGAGTAACCTCCTCCCAGTAGATTCTTGGTTCCCCACACCAGCGAGTGGACCTGATGGAGTTGTGACTGCGGCGACGGAAAAAGAGTCGTCTCTCTTTAGGCAGGGTAGAAGGTAGTTTATTAAGGGGAGTCCAGCAAGGAGCTCCGCCTCAGACCACTGCTGCCCGGAGAGAGCAGAGATCAAATCTTGACAGCCACTTATAAACGGGGAGGGCTGACAACGGGTCAGCCAACCAGGGAACACAGGGGTGTAACAGGGGTGTCAACTTCTGAACCATTAACAAATCACAGGAGGGTAGGAGGGGATTCCCCGGGCACCAGCCTATCACTCGACACCTCTCCTGGATCTTTCCAGAATCCAGGGAAGGGTCTCGAAGTGACAGATAGGGCAACCAAGAGGAGAGAGGGGGGAATTGACAGGGACAGGTGCAGGGAAGGAATGACTGACAGAAAACGTCTGGTTAAACAACCAGCTTATAAGGGGGGAAACTATTACAAAACACAGGGGGGTATAGTGGGCTAAACCATTACAAAAATAACTTAAAAATCTTATAAAAATAACTTAATAACTTAATAAAACCACTCTCACACCACTGCTTATATATATATATATAGATGAGATAGAGATAGATAGAGATTAGAGATGAGATAGAGATGATAGAGATAGAGATAGAGATAGAGATAGAGATAGAGATAGAGATAGAGATAGAGATAGAGATAGAGATATATATCACCATACCACCAAAAAACCCCTCAAACAGACAAACCCTGAAATAGATAGAAATTAGTGAAACTCCCCTGTTCACACAGTGATCCACTAAGAGATATTTGACTAATTTTGCAATCCTTGTTTTGGTAAGACTTACACATTTCAGTTAAGTCCTTAGACTGAATGTAAAATAAATTCATAGTAGAATACTTATTGTTCTCCAAGTTAAATTGTAAGATAATGCAGGCTGGCAATGCAAGAAGATGCAAAATGAGACACATCTTCCCCTTTAATAGCAAAACCTTCTAAACCATCCTTAAATCTTTTTCTCTTTTTCTTGTTTTTGGCTTTTTATTCTTTTTTCATGCAGAAGTTCAGGGTATTATTGTTTAACAACTTGTAATTTACACAGCAAAACAAGTGTTAGCAGCCATGTCAGTATCCCATATCTGATATTCAAATGTTTTCACATCAAGTGAAATTAAATATATATATTATTTAAATCACACAGCTGTACAGAGAGAACCCCATAAAATTTTGGGGGGATGAAAGGGACAGTTGTAATGTCAGCGTATCAAAATAAAATGAGATCATTACCAGCATATACTGTGGAAACTAAGAGTTTAGCCATAATGATTTCATTAGGATATGTATGTGGACAGATGAAAGAAAAAGATCACTAACAGATTGCTAGTAAAACAGAAAGAGTGTGAAAGCATCTGAATGTGGCATACTTAGAAAAATGAAAGTAGAAATGCTTCAGAAAATAAATAGAAACTAAATCTTTTACTCTGTTTAAGACAGGGCACAAGCAAATGATAAAATACACATTTTGTCAATTCACCTTGGAGTCATTGATCTCCTTTGCACATTGAACCTAATGAGGCAAGTAGGAGAAAATTGTAATGGGTCTTTCATGTACTTATTGCTGGACTTGGATTATTGTGTAGAACTAAATAGTGTTTTCTATCAAAATGTCTTTTAAATAATGTCAGGATTCTATTACAAATAAGATTATAAATATTTTTTTATAATAATGAATTCCCGGGCTTCTTTAACTATGAATAAATATGTATTATGTCAACTATGCAAAAAACCCCACCTCTTTTAAAGTAACTACATATCATTTACAAATATATCAGATGGGTAATTTTTAGGGGCTGTGTTTTATATAGGCATGAAAATGAAACTGGAGACTTTTCCATATGTTAAGTAACTAGCTTTTATTTAATTTAGTTTTCTGTAAATCTATATGAGATATACTTCAGCAGTGGTTAAAATATCTTCATAAGGATTTAAATTTTTTTATCATATACCTTTGTAATGCATTTGGAAATTATCAGTAATACAAACCACATATATACAGCGAGTCTATATACATAAGAATTATAAATGCCAAACTCTGTCATTTTTGCATACAATCGTGCATAAATGTGTTTGATTATACAAACTAAGTAGTGATGTTCTTCATTATTCAGCAGTGTGCTTAAGGTGTCTCCTATAAACAGTCCAGGAAGCACATAATGGAAATCACCTAGAGAATTAGCCATTAGGAACTGCTACAAGTAGAGATGATTCTGAGCTGCCTTCTAGAGACTGTGCTACTTTTCCCCTTTTTCCACTACAGATCATTTCTAACCAAGCAGTGTTTTCTATTGTAAATGTGCTTTTAAGTAAAAGAGGACAGGAGTCAATCAGTGATCTACAAGCTGACATTGCTTATGGATAGCTTCTGTACCAGTTATTTTGAGGAGAGTCACCCAAAACAAACAAACAAAACCCCAAGAAAAAAGCAACAACAAAGCAAACCAAACAAACAAGCAAACAGAGAGCTAATTAAAAAAACTGACCAAATAGAAAATTAAGACCAGTTACAGATATGCCATCCATGCATACCTTTATCAGAACTATGAGTATAATTATTCTCTGTTTGTAGATTGAGTAGGGCCAGAGCTCAGACTCAAATCCTTTCACAAAATCATTGTTTTGCGAAGCAAGAGAATTGAACACCATATGAACATAACTTATGTAGTCCTACTCTAGGAAACAACCAAACACTTTTCCTGCTGTCATGCCGGAGTTCAAAACCATGTGTACAAATAAACAAGTTTCCTATCTAAACCAAGTATTGTCAGTAAAAGTTTCCTTTTGTGTAGTCTCAGACCTTACTCTTTTCGGGACGTATTAACTGGGGTTAATAATATCTCAGGGAAATTTTTAAGGCTTTTGAGCATATGTAACTGTAGCATCATGAATATTCATGTCCAGGATGCCATGGTGTACACTGCTATATGAACACTGCTAACACTCTCTTTTCCCTTGATATTTCAGTAGCCTATTGTTTCATTTTCTTCAGTTATGCTTCCCAAACTATTGCTCAGTGCCAATCAAAATTCTTCAGGAACCTTCAGCATTAACCTTGATAGACCTTTCTTTGAAAGCAGAAAATTAGAAGGTTTCTGTTTATCAGACTCACTTTATACCCACAAGACCTAGAATATTTGATTTTTAATTTTTTTTTTAAGCAATACAATGGGAATGCAGCTAGCCATGACATGGAATATATGCAGACTCTCTAGACTGGTTTTTTTTGCATATCCTGTTTGTTCCAATCCCCTTTTTTTCCACTTACATTTTCCCTGACCAGTTTGTCATTATGTCAATTATTAACTGACAGAGTGATGTGTGTGACATAAATTTAAAAATATGTTCACTTCATTTGGTCTATTATTTTAATGTCAGAACGCAGGTATGAAAAAAACAGCAGCATGAAAGCCAGATTTTCATTCCCCAAAACTGAAAAATTCAGAGGCACCTGAGAAAATGACTTATCTTTTCACATTATTTTTTCTCCTAAAATAACAAAGAAAATGTTGGTGAGATATTTCTCATATGACTTTATAGTACCTGTAATTCCTTTATAATGTTATAGCTGATTAAGTGGGAAACTGACACAACAGACTTCCTGTTGAAGCTTTTTATTACATTAATTGAGCTGCTTTGTCTGATTGCTCAGAAATTCTGTCATACTTTCTGTTAGAAGCAACTGGCTTCATATTGCTCTTACTGGTGAGATAAAAGCTACACTGATTAGGTGACAAATGTGCAGCTACATTTATAGGGGTGTGTATGTGAAAAAGCCGTAATTCTGTGATTAGTGTCTGCTGAATTCTAACAGCTTCAATGGTCACTGGATCAGACTCTACAAGAGATGTGATCCAAAGTTATTTCAGTATGTTAATAAAACTATTATTTTAATTTCTCCTTTTTTATCAAATACATTGTTCTTTCAATCTGACAGGACTTTGAGGAATCAAGGTGGATAAAATAATCTAGTTTTCTCCACATAGATAAAGTGTCAAAGGAGGAAAGTAAAAATTTTCTGGTATTATGTGCTTAACAAGTGCAACAAAATAAATGAAAATGAGGACACTTGCCTCAGTACATAGCAGCAATTTGGATAACATCATACATAGAACAGGGAGCCTGTACTTTGGCCAACAGTAGATGTCAAGGCTTGGGCATCATGCCCGAAATGCTATTATTAGGTTGGAAAAACAGATTTACTCAACATGTTACAATCTTGTCTTCATTTTGCTACATGAACATATATTACACCATGTGAAAAGGCTCTGATACAGTTCAAAGTAGTCTTGATTATCAGAGGGAAACATCATTCTTTATCCAAATTGGAAGGTCTGGGCAGAAGTGACAGTACCCCAAGCAAGCCAATAAGGGCTTACAAAGTATTTGAGCTCAGAATCCAAGAAATCAAATAACATTTATGTGCCTCACAAAACAAGAATATATATATGCATTGGTGTTAAAGTTTCAGTTTTATCATGTTAATAAACAGTGGACAAAACCTTCTTCATCAGAGAATGAAGAAACCAAGGAAAGTACCTGGAACTGGAAAGACTGGATTAAAATGAAGTTAAATATTGAGGTTAAAGTCAATAAAGGAATATTATTCTGTAAGCTAATATTTGTATACAGTTTAGGATGCATCCATGTGTTTCTGTTGTAAGTTAGGATGCTAAGAATCAAACCTGGATGTGACCGCCACTTTGTCCTTTCTGAGTAAGAAAGTCTCCTGCAATACCTCCTGGTACATTGTCATTGGCCAGATCTTACTAATTTGGTGTCCGGACATGCTCCTAGCTGTTTTTCATAAGCAAACAGCAGCAGTAACTGAGTCTTGTGTTCTTTCTTAGAATCAGAAGATGATAGTCCATGATCAGATTTTCTCCACTGGATTACCGTAACATGCTTCTATTTAGAAGACATTGGTCTGAGGGAGAAAAATAAATTTGTGTTCCATTACATTTTAGATAATATTTTTATTATATTATGAATATGAAGGAATGTTTTATATGAAGGAATAGTTTTACACACTCAATGTTTGTCTCCTCTTTCCAGGAGGATCCTAGAGTACTGCTTCTGACTTTTGAGAGTCAAAATGGCTTTGGGAAATGCACTCAAGGGAAGGGTTTTTTCAGTCCTACTAGTCCTTCTAATTAATGAGAAGACAATTCAAAATCCTATGATGGGAGCAAAATGAATGCTGGTGCCCAACTTTCCATAATATTTTTGTAGCTCTCTTCCTTCTTGTTCAAGAATAATGTAAAAGTGTTACTGCTATCAGATTCTTACAAAGCCAGTCATATTGAACAGATGCACGCAGAAAGTTCAGGTTTGTTAAGGAAGAGGCTTCATTTGGTGAGCTTATAGGGCTGACAGTTTCCATTGCCAGTAAATAGACTTTTGATGACTGGTTGTTGTATTTTGGCAAAATTTGTTGCTCTTTTTTTTTCTGTATGTTTAGGGACTTTTTTAAAATTAATTGGTGGCCTGATATATGAGTTTTGAATGACCATTCCTGCACTGTAAATATAGGAATGCTATCTGCTCATTCGTACTATACAATGCTCTGAGAGAGTGCTCATATCAGACTGAAGGGTAGAGGATTCATACATGTGAACAGCAACTAAAAGAGATCATTAAATTAAAGAGTCCCTTGGCCATGATATAACATTCCAAGTCACTTCCATGCTGTTCCCATAATTCTTAGGTATATTAATTGTGAGGGAGGTGCTCCCTGTAGGCCATTGAAACTTCAAATTTAGGACCTTAGTCAGGCAAATGTCTTACAGATCTTTAAAGGAATTTTCCCTGTTTTCTAACAAAGGTTCTCCCTCATGTATGCAACAAATGCAGAAATATTTCTAAATTATCATGTATGCATGGTGAGATGAGATATCTGATCTCTCAGTATATCAATTCCGCTGACAATTATGTATGGCAATATCCAATTTAATTTTATTAGTCAATAGATATTTTTCATTGACATTGTAGATTAAAGCTTCTTCCAAAAGTAGAAATTATTCTTATGGACTTAGACTTCGAGTCTAGTCAGTCATCAAGGCCAAGTTAATCCTTTACTGAGCTGTGTTGATTATTAATATATTTTATATTTTCATTAATTTATTGGTGCCTCCAGCAAGTAAAACAGGAGACAAATATTGTACTATAACCATCAGTGGTTACAATTTCACACATACAAATAGAATAAACTCTGAAAGATTTCATGGATTCCTGACTCAGAAAACATATTAAAAAACAATAAAGGAAAAATAGGTGGAAAAAAAAAATGAAAGTAAGAGAAAATAATATTGCAAGGATGTTAAGAGTCACCATCACTTAATTGTATTAGACCAGTTTTGCTTTCCTGTTGCTCATCAGCCACTCACACTCCAGAGAGGTTCTCTGGTTTGACCTTCAATATGTAGAGGACAATCCAAATCACAGAGCTTTTCTTGGGGGTTTTTTTGTTTTGTTTTGTTTTGTTTTGGGGTTTGTTTGGGGGTTTTTTTTGGTTTTGTTTTTGGTTTTTTTGTTGTTGTTTGTTTTTGTTTGGTTGGTTTTTTTTGTTTTGGGTTTTTTTTTTTGTCTTGTTTCCAGCACTTAACTCTGATATTAATTCTGGACATTTGTACTACCCACAACAACTCTGAACCTTGGTGAAATCTTGATTCTTAATTCTGTGGGACACAGGACAATTTATACAATATATCATTTGTATAAATTATAATTGTAATTAAATAATAGCAATTTAAACTTTAGAAATGTAAATTATAGAAAATTAAAGACATGTCAAAATGGTACTCTGATCTAAAATCCCAGAAGAATGAATATGGAAAGGTGGAAATGGATCATAAGCTCTGTATACTGTTTATTCCTTCTTTTCTTGATGAGTACCTGCTAGAACTGCAGGTATAGAGAAATGTCCACAGAAAGAAAAAAATGTAAACTAAAATTAAAATAATGTCTAGGCTCTCATATCTATCACATTTTGACAGGCATAGCATCAGACCTTGTTTTCTCTTCCATTCCTCTATCCCACCCCCCCAAGGAAATAGTTTAGCAAGAAAAAAATATACTGGGTTATTTTTATTTCACCTAGACCAACACTGCTGAGATGTAATTACAAAAACATATATTTCAAAATTACCTGGCTAACAGAGTAGATATACCCTTATACAGGGAAACTCAAATGTACACAAATTTTTCCTTTAATGACTTCTTACAAATGATACATATATTGTCATTCATTACTTGGTCAATTATGTGAAGTCCTATAAGGTTTGGGTGTTTTTTTTTTTTTTATTTGAAACACTCACAGAAATGTGTGATTTTTGTAAAATTAGCAAAGTAAAAGGTCAGAATGGTACACACACACAAACATTCATAAGTCCATATGCACACATATCTATATATGATATCAATCATAATTGTTCTTAATCTGAATTTTAGACATTTTATCTTCTACAGACTGCGGGGTTTTTTGATAATGGTAATTTTTTGTCATGTGTTTTAAAAATACATCTAAATACCTTTAAATACCCCTTTTTGTTAGGGGTTTTAACATCTAAAATCTGAACAAAATACTTGTATAAGTTTGTGATCTTTTTATCACTCCTTTTTCACTTCTCAGTATATGATTTGGCAATGTAAGAATATAATGACCTTACAGTCTAAGTGACTTTTCCGAGCAGTGAAACTAGTGATTTCATGGGATGACTAAGTTCAAGATTCCATCTCCTTGAAATTTGTTTCCAGGATGTTAACTGCAAAGCAAGTTATATATAGCAGTAAATGCATGCTTAATTTGTGCAGAAATCATGGTGTGATGAATACAATTAAGAGCCTCGGAGGGAATAATTATATTACTGCATAAAGCTGGTGGTTCTCAAATTGCTTGGTGCCTGGACTTTAAATTGGCCTGTGTTCCTGTTGTGAAAGTCATTCATAGTAGAAACAAAACTGCAGTCAGAAATAGAGTAGTTTCAAAGTCATGTAAGTGTATTTACTCATCTGCTGCAAATGACAGAGCCTACAAAATGGAAGCAGTATTTAGAAGTAAATTAATAAAAATTTAATTCTATTAAAATATAAACAATGTACATTGAAATATTATTTTATGCAACAACAAATCTTATAAAATCTTAATGGTCACATTTTCTTTCGTATTTATACAATTAGCATATTGTAGTTCTGATTTGGTCTTTCCAGACTACCACAGGTACTTCCAAGAGGCTTTAATGAAGATCTAGAATTGAATTAAGATCCACAAATATTGCAGAAGTAAAAAATTTTACTTGTAGGCAATTGCCTCATATGGACCAGTGAGATTCCTCACCTAAGGTGTGTGGCAACCAAGGTCAAGAACTGTGAGACTGGATTCTATAATTTTAACAGCCAAAAACAATTCAGCGGGCTGACAGAGGGTTGCACAACCTAAAGAATTATTAATAATAAAGAAATTTTTTTAGCACAGCTTGTTGTTCAACTTGGGGATTTTTCCTATATTGAATATCTAGGAATGGTTTTACAGGAGCTCTATGACTTAAACCAGCAATTTTTGAGCACAGGATACATAAGCTGCTGCAGCCCACTTAAGGTTTGAAGTTTTTAAAATTACTCAGCTTCTTTCATGATTTAGGAATAATTTTCTTATTCTTCTGCTTGGTTTTATGCTTCTCAAAGATACTACTGGAAACATGAAATTGTGTATATTGCACTGGAAAAAAAAAAAAAAAAAACAAGCAGCAAATAAATAGTGACTGTTTCTAAGGTCAATGGCTGCAAAATATTACCCAAGGGAGAAAAAAACCACAAATCCTGAGACCTCAAATTCTGAATATGATGTGAAGATAAAGGCTGTGAGCATCATTCCTGAACCGTGATAAATTTTCTTTTCCCTGGTCTGTACTTTATACAACTCTTACTTGGAAACTACATATCATTAATTCTTGATGCATTTTTACTCACTTGATAAAAGGCAATGTTATGCTGTCTGCTTTATCAGACACCCTCTTTATTTGAAAAAATTACTGCATACATTTAAGAACTATTCTTTTTTAGATAATGAAATAGGTTGCAGGTGTTAGCAGTCTAGACATAAAACTAGAGTAATAAAAGATATAACTCCAGGTTTATGTACCCTAAGATATCATGCTGGTAATGCTGGTTATGCCATAATGACAATGACAATAGAGCATGGTTCAGCTATACCAGAATTTCATAATGGTGTCCATTTCCACTATTCTGCTTCCCACATAAAGTCAATAGTGAATGAAAACTTAGGGACTTTCTGTAACAACTTTTTCTCTATCAGGTCAAAATTGTGGCTTGTTAGGATTTCATGTTTCTGTAAAAGTTTTATTCAAAATGTGCACTGTGGTGATGGAAAGCCTGTGCCAATTTGCTTGAACTCGTCTTTTAACAGCCTGGAAAGTGTCAAATATACAGGCATTCCATCTGCTTGTTCTTTCTGTTGGAGAAGATGGCCAATGCAACATAACATCCATCTTTATGCCCAAAATTTCATTCCCTTTCTTCCCACACAGGTGGAAAAATTCTTCAAGCTACAGTCCTTAAAGAAATGCATATCAAAGTTACCTTGTGCAACATTTATTTAATCTCTGTTTCAGTCAACCTTTTTGATAAAGCTTGCAACCAATATGGGACTGCTGGGTGAAAAAATATCTCCAGATTACCTATTTCAAGATTCCTATCAGCCACTCTTGCTAATTCCAACTGAGCACAAGGGCTGCTTTAAAGCATAGAGGGTGTTCTGCATTCCTTTTCTTTAAAAAGAATTCAGTTACAAAATAAATATCTTCTAATGATAGTTTTGTAATAAGAGTATCTGTGGGTGAAACGTTTTGATAAATATTCTCTGTATCTCAGTGTAGAATAGTTCTTTGCTTCATTTTTGAAAGGTATTCACAGTACCCAGATGTTAAGCCGTAGAAATTTCTCTTTCAGCAGTAGCATCTGGCTTATTGGCAGGCTCTACTTGCTCTTTTGTTGGCTTCACTGCAGTTGTCTTTAGGCTGTGAAATGATTAGGATACTGATGTGATGTCTTATTCACTAGAATCCCATTACTTTTAGCTAGCTCATGGTTTCTGTTCTGTAACACTTCCAAAAAAAAATCTAAATAATAACAAAGTTTCTCCCAAAGATATCTCTATGAGCAGATATGTCTATGAGCTGAAAGCAGTGGGGGTGTGAGGGGTGGGGGGTGGGGAGGAGGGAACTGAAATGATTTCTCCAAGGATAAGGCAGAATTAATGCTTTGCAGAACAAACTAGGAAAGGGAAGAAAAAAAAAAATAGCTAACAGATATATTTTACTATTCTAATGTGATTCAGATTTCCAGTTTAAGAGATATCTTCTTGAAGAAATTGTTGATAAAATGGTTCATTTTCTCCTTTAAAAAGATTCACTTTAATACAAGATGAAAGTTGGGATCTGCGTTCTATCTTACGTATGAGGTACCGTATAAACATAACAAAAGGCATATCAAATTTTAGAACTCTCTGCTCTCTTGAGGAGAAAAGCAAGTGTGGACAAATATTAGCTACATCTTAAAGTAAATTGCCAGCCATGTATGCTCACAGATATGTAGAGGGGCTTTGACCCAGCCTTCTTTTTGTATCTGCAGTCTTATATGCCTCTTTGAGACTGAACTTCAGTATAGAGTCTTTTAAATGACTGGTTGATTATCTAGTGATTGTGAGAAAAGCATTTTGTTATTCAATTTCTAAGTTGATATCATGAAATATAGATTCAAAAATGGTATTAGAATAGTTACAGAGCAATGATGTCGAGGGGGTTTTTGTGAGGTAACAGGAGTTTTGATCCTAGAAGTTATATATATAGTCTTTTTGAGATTGTCTTTAAGAACTTTTTCCATAGGTTCTGGTTAATTCATTCCATTATTTCGGTATTAGATATAAAATTATGCTATATGGAAACCAGTGTTGTTTTCTTATAAATATACATACAGACTGCATGTTTAGCTATCAGTGCTGTCCTGTTTTAAAGTCTCATGAACTTAATCTAAGATTTTAATCTGATCTTGAAAATTCTGGGATTTCCAGACTGCATTTTGGATCCAAATAGCCATCTGGCCATATCTCTGTTGTATAATGAAAGAAAAGATTCAGCCAATATAAGTAAAGCAGATGGTAAAATGTGCTTGCTGACCCAACAGGAGCAGTGGGACTCAATTTGAATAGGTCAGCCTATCTGCAATAGATAATCTCAATTGTCATTGCTCATATCTACTGTTTTTCATGTTACTCTATGTCATTTATATGCCACATACATACATATGTATAGATACATAGTCATTGATGTTATATATTACAGCTTTGCTTGAAACACTTATATAATACAGTTGAGATGTTGAAATATTTAGTTTATATATTTGTGTAGAGTTTACATATGTCAGTCTCCTACTTAAGAAATGAATGCCATTTGAGTTATTTTACTTTAAAACAAACATGCATCCTTTTGAAAATATACAAGTCCATTAGTTGATATATATACAGTTTGTCTTCTAATTTATGAAGGTATAATGATATTGCATTATTTTTATAAATTTAATCAAGACTTTAATGGGACAGCTATGTTACTATTGGGTGGTTGTTTTTTTTCTTTTACTGTAATGCATACCTTCAACAAGCTGATTAGGCAGTGTAGCAATGAATTCTCTAATTAGAAAGTCATTACTACATCTATAATGGGCAAGAATTCTAGCTTTGTAACTTGCATTTTTAAGATGCTTTCATATAGAAAATAGAAATTAAAAAAAAAAAAATTATGCATCAATAGTTACAACAGGGTGTTTAATCTATCGGGACTTGGTCTGGTTTATTTTCCATTCTTTTTTATATGATGCATACATTCATGTATGCAAAGTAAACACAAGATGACTTTACTTAATAACTCTGTGATCTGATAATTTTTCAAACATGTTTCGCACAGATTTGAGAAGCTTGTGCCAAGGCAAGGACTGAGAAAAATTGTCAGGTTTGGTTAATACAAGAAGGGAGTTTCTTAGAGATTTTTAACCTTGTTTCAACTTTGGATTTCACTTGAGGATTGAAGTAATATTAATAATATTTTCTCTCAGAGCAAAAGGAGAAAAGGCCATATGATCACTTAAAAAGAGAAATATATTTAATATTAGGAAGACCAATTGTTAATCATATTAGAAATTATGTTGTCTTTTTTTTTTTTTTTTTTTTTCTGGTTTACCTTTAATTGGAATGTTACTTGAATCTTGGTTATCAGCAAACAACTTATCTTCAAGTTAAATGAGTACAATGCCTTCAACTAGAATCTGAATCTGTGTAACTTTACTTATGACCTGAAGTTTCTAGTCTCAAAACTATTCATACAACTATTTTGTCCAGGTTCTAGCATCACTGAAACCATGATGTGAGGCTCTCCTAGTCAAGAGTTTAGGATTCACCATCAACATTACCTAAAAAATTTAAAGTTTCACTCAGAGCTGCATCTCTGTAACCTCAGGATCTCCAGTTCTGGAAATCACTGGTCTGAGATCCAGGCTCTGTACTTTTTCCACTTTTTATTAAATTAGCATTTAATGCAAAATGCATAAAAATATCATAGTGGAACAAAAAAAAAGTATGATCAAAATGCCTCATTTACAGCTTAGTAACTGAAAATTAAGATGCTGATTCTTCATCTTTTCATTTATTGCAAAATCATGGAAAATCCTCAGATGTCCAATAAACATACAGGATAAAACTAAAAAAGACTGCCACAAATACACTGGGAGTGTAACCCTGATGAAAGATAGGAATCAGCAGGCAGTTGGTAAAGGATCTTGGAGCCATGAACAGAGCGTCTTCTGGTCATGCAGAATAGGTGTGTTATCTGCCAGTTGTTTTCTTACCATAAGCATGAGCTCACTCATGCCTATGTAGAGTCCTCTATATCAGGCCAGTCAATTGCTCATTTATTACTGAGTATAATTACAGCAAGTTAAATAAGGGGCCAGCTTTTAGATCTACACAGTGTTGAATTTCACTAAGAATATGATAAACTGTCAAGAACTTTTTTAATGAAATGTCCGGAATTGTGTACAATATCTTCACTGTATGCATTACAAATGAAGAAAATATAAAACTTTGTGCACTTCCTTTTTTTCCTGTGTGATAGTTTTTGAGGTAGTCATTGGGGGTTTTGTGTGTTTGGGGAAGAACCTAGATGCAAGTCACATTGTTCTAAGGACTTGCTGCTTTGTTTTGGCAGACAGCAGCAACCCTGCACTGCTGTTTGCTGGAAGATATTATTATAATGGACATCACTCCAGTGAACTTGGCAAGCCTAGCAAGTTGAGAGAGATGCTGGTGTGTCTTTTGGCACTAGCATGCAGCTTAGATCTGCAGTCCCCTGATGTCTTTTCCTTTTCCTTTTCCTTTTCTTTTTCCTTTTCCTTTCTCGCTTTCTCTTTTTTTTTTCTTTTTTTCCTATAAGGTTATGTCCTTACACAAGTATTTTATTGGTGCTAAACCTTTCATCACCTTCTGTTGCTCAGCAGCTGGTACAAGCCTCTTCTCCCTGGAGTAGATGTGTAAAAAAAGGTAGTCACTTGGAATATAGATGAATTCAACTGAACCACAACTTTTTATTGCTGGTATTAATTATGAAGAAATACTCTGTCCACAGAAAGTTTTGATAAAAAAAAAAAAAGTTTCTTTTTTATTTATCATTTACTTGCATTCCATACAGTGTGGAAGCAAATTAAACAAGGAATTCATCACAAAGAATGGCAAATGCTGTCATATTTCAGAGTTTGCGACCCCTCTTTATTCAGTTATGTGAAGTAAGAATTTCATACCCAGAGCTCCTAAAGCATCATTTTCTTCTCAGGTTTTTAAGCAATTTACACTGACTGAAGGCATTTCAATGGAATTCTTCTGGATTAAAATGTAACTCAAAGGGAAAAAGGACAGGACTGAGAACTACATCAGAGGTTCATACCATGCACAGATATTCTAAAACTGACACTAGAGAATCATGAGAGCACACCTGAGATAAAAAAGGTGATACTAAAGAGCATTCAGATGTTACATTTTCCTTTCTTGGAAATGGATTCCTTAAAATATTGGATAGCCTCCACTAAAACAGCAGAGGAATCAATCTAGGAAATTACAGAACAGCAAGTTTAAATTCAATAGCTAGTAAATTGCTAGAACATTTATTAAAACAGTCAGTGTGTAAGCACCTAGAGGAAAGTAAGGTGATAAAACGTAGCCACCATATAGTAGTCACAGAGAATTCATGCCAACCTAACTATGTCTTACTTTTATAAGCCTTACTAAATTAAGGAAATGTTGGCAACACACAGTAGATCTCAAGATAAAATCCTGCACAGTATTCTCATACAGAGAGAATTGCCATTCTCACATGGTAATTAAAAACACAAGGAGGTTGAAATATTGCATTATGAACATACAATCCACATTAAGATTGACCTAAACAGATAATGATTACACTTCATTCCTAGATAACAGGACCACTAATGGAATCATTTTGTTAAGAGAATTACTGTGATTTTTTTTTCATATTCTGTATCTATTTTTTTTAAGTTTTAAACATTATTTACTAGTAAATGAAGAGCCTCTGTATTCAAAGGGAAATTATTTATACATATAAGGGTTTTCTGGTTTTTTCAGCTGAAAAAAACCCCAAAATTTAATCTTTATCTTCAGTTTCCACTCACTTGGAAGGGAAGTTATGGAGAACAGAGGCAAAATCAGCTCATGAACCACTTTGCAATGTTGCTAACACAGGGATGAAACAGCTGCCCAGCTCACTGTCACTGTCTACATCAAGTACAATGGACTGTATTCACATGGAATTAAATCAGAGTTTATAAATAAAAGTCTCTCATCCCCACAAACATTTGTCTGGGAATCTGAGAGGTCTTTAAGTTTTAATAAATGGAGGTGAAGGATGTATATTCCTTGGACACTGTGGAACTGATACAATTGTGTGTTGCGGTCAATTTCATTTTTGCTGCTGCTTTTCAGCAAAAGGTTCCTAGAAACAAGAACTTAGTGAAGAGACAATCCAAACTTCTGCAAAGAGCTGAGAAGATTATTTCAATTCTGCATATTCCAGGCCTGAGTTGAACCTTTTTTTTTTTTCATGTGTGTTCTTTCACACTTAAATTCTGGGCACTTTATTCAGTGGAGAAGGCTTATAATTCAATCTTAGCATCTTTCCAGTCTGGAAAATGATCCCATCAAAACATTCAAAAACACCATGCAGAAACACACATTATACCAGGTAAAATCTAGCAGAAAATGGAGAAGATCTATTCCAAGTTGGAGGTAATAAGGTTTGCTAGAATGCAGCCTTCTCTTCACCTGCTGCTTTGTTCTACATTTACCAGAAGGCATATTAGTTTCCATATCATTTCAGGCCTGTCTCTGAGTTAAATTCAAACTTTGTTGAAGTGAAATTTCAGAGAGTAAATCACTGCAGGATGAAGGAGTCAAGAAAAACTCAGCAAAAGGCAGTGGATTTCAGTGTATTTATCTCTACCAACTCTCTCAAATAAAACACCAATGAGTACACATTCAGAAGTAGCACCTGAAACTAATCTAGGAAAGAAATGACACCAAGATTCTTAAACAACAAAAACCCTTCCCCTACCAGGAAGTAGAATATAATGAGTGCTAGGAAACTGAGCCCTCAGATAGACAGTCACATTCAGTGATTGAGCTATGGATGCATACAATCTCATTTTCTCACACTTACACTGTGCTGTTGAGTTTGCTTTTACAACAGAGACTAGTAATACCAGCTGAAATGCTCTAATTCCATCTGGCCTGTGGCTACCACAGCAGAAGGGAACTGACCCTTCTAAGACTGTGTGTCACATCTCTGAACTGTTGTGGCATCCAAGAATCAAGCCAGATTTTATATATATATATATATATATATATATATATGTATGTATGTATGTATGTATGTATGTATGTATGTATGTATGTATGTGTGTGTGTGTGTGTGTGTGTCTGTGTCTGTGTCTGTGTCTGTGTCTGTGTCTGTGTGTCTGTGTCTGTGTCTGTGTGTCTGTGTGTCTGTGTATGTATGTATGTATGTATGTATAGTTCACCTGTACACCAAAGAAATAAATAGGCACTCTAGGGTACAGTCCACCTCTTCTCAGTTAGACATGTAAATATGTCAGACAAATCATACTTCAGTGTTTCCTATTTCATCTATCTCTCTGCTTGGAACTTATTTTGATCACATTCCTCAGAGCTCCACAGCAGCACCTTTAATGCACTACTTCGGACTCACCTTTGCCTCAGAAAATGTGAAGTTTGCTCCAGGCTATAATACATTTGTTTTCTGAACTGACAGTTTAGAAATACTAGCTTTCCAGAGCTGGTTTGGGCATCCATCCAACAGTTTGTCATGCAGTATAGAAGTACCTGACCTGCTGAAGATATTTTGTATTCAGATCATTTAATCACATTTTGTTTTAAGTAAATTAGCCCACTGGTCCCTCACATGTTATATCCATTACCTAGATTCATCTTGCGATGTTAGTGCTGTTAAATTGCCAGTAGCTGCTCTTATTCTCTTTGAGGTTATTAGGACTTAGACAGCAATTAAGCAACATGTCGACTGCACTAGTGTTTCAACATACAGAATAAGAGCTTGTAAGAAGATTGAATAGTAGCTCCTGACTAACAGAGCATGTGGCTATACATTGTGCTGTAGATGCCAGCATATGAAATCATTTTCCCAGGACAATATAGAAAATAAGTTAAAATATGCCATGAAAAAACTTCAGAGGATGTACTGCAAAACTTCTGTTCTGAATTTTGCAAAGAAAATTGATTCATTAGCCATTAGGATTTGAATTTGTACCATTTGCATGTCTCCTCATTCTCTTTCATCTCTTCAGGTGATAAAATTATTGCATCAAAGGCAGGATTATGCATTAGGAGATGTTCTGTCCAATCTGTGGGAAAGAGCACTCCACAAATGTGTATTTATCATATAAATATGCTACTTTTGCAAATACTTCACAACTGACCTTACAGAAATATTTCATCAGTGATTTCAAGGGTGGATGTTCCTTCACCATGAACTCTTATTGATTACGTGCAAAAAGTGATTGCAAATTCAGGCTGTATTTGATAATCTGTGCTCTGATAATTTTCACCCATGAAAGGCTCATTGTTGCTTGTCAGATAAACCAAATATTTTTGGATTTTAACTTTTAATTGCCAATATAAAAACTGTAATTGAATAATCAAAGAAGTAAAGTGAAAAATTAAGCTTGAATGTGTAAAAACAAAACACATTTGATAAGTTCAGAAAATGCTTTTGCAGGTCCATCAGCTCTTCCATGATTTTAGTCATGTGGTAGCTCATAATAGCATGGTTCTCTTGCATAAACACAAGCACTATGTGAGATGACTAGAGTATCCTACCTCAATTTTAGCTGCCATTTTGGAGAGGTACAGGTTCTCTGTGTCATATCTGCCAGTTCTGTATGGATTTTTAGTAGGAAAAAATAAGGGCTTCATGATTAACATGTCTATTAGATACCTTAAAGGGATAAAAGGGGAATAAATCCACTCATAAAAATGCTGACATAGATATAGTTTGCTATTAAGCTTTGTAGCTCATTATTAACTATCTTATATCTAGAATTCTCTTGAAAGAGAATAAACTTTACAATATGATTTTTTTTACTTTATTCATGTATTAACAAGTTCTTCAATAATATGTATTTGTCCTTACAATACTATTACACTTGTGGTGTTGTAAGTTCAGGTTGGATTTTGACAATAGCTTCAAGATAATAAGATGAAAATAACTTGAAGAATATTAATTTGGCCTAATAATATCTCTGGCATAGAAAGATATTAGTTTTTTCCCTATTTAAAAAGAGTCATTAAGAAATCTCTCACTCATGGGAAGAGATTAATCTCACCTAAATTAAGACATCTGAAATTTAACTGTGTAACTTAAGCTAGTTTTCCTGGCTCCCTGTGCAGGAAATGGAGAGCCATTCTTCCTACCTGTTTTAAAAGCAAACTTGCAGTCTGGAGGATCTCATTTCCTTCTGTAATTAGAGATATTCTAGATGATCTTGAACAGGGAGGGGGGATTGATGCCTTGAGAGGCTACCTAGAACAGATGCTAGACAGTGTTAAAGTAATAGAATAGGGATTTATTAAAAGGGCCTTCAAAGGATCCACCTTGGTCAGTACAAGAGCCCATCTGAGGCTACACTCAAGATGGACAATGGGACACACATATTCACATTTTTATAAGTTTTGGTCCATTTACATTTAGGGGTTAATTGTCTGTAGTGGTTTCACATTCACTAAATTCTGGTCTTAGTACTCACTCTTTCTGTGGGAGAGAGACTAAGAGAAAAACAAAGCAGGCTCAACCTTAAAAATTAACAAATAATTTTATTAACACACACTAAAAGAATGGAGAAAGAAAGTTGGGAAAAAAAAAAAAAAAAAAAAAAAACCACTAAACCAAAACAGAATGAAACTCCTAAAACACTCTTCCCTCCCTTTACAAGCTGTTAACTTTCCTACAAAACAACATAAAGAGACAAAACTTGTAATTTTCAGTCAGTTTCACCATCTGACAATAGTCTTTCATCAATTTTTTAGGGGAAGAGTCTCTTAGAGTCATGGATCCTACTACTGACAACCTAGAACAGTTCTCTTGTGGGTTATTTAAACTGTCACAAAAACAACCACCTGGAGAAACCTGCCTCTGTGACCCTCCCAGGAGCAGTTTCCTAAGCTGCTTATGGGCCATGGGTCTTAGACTTTTGCATACTGGGATGTCACCTTTTAAAGATGAATAACTCTAAAGCAAAGGATTCTTCACCTCAAAGTACAGAGATATCTTCTCACTTTTTGACTGGCGCAGAGGGCTTCTTATCTCTATATCTGTTCAAGCATCTTATGGGATTAATATTGCTTAGTCCATCACAAATACCTTTGCTCAAATCCACACACAAATCTAAACAATCATCTCCTCAAATGCATATCTTTCTTATGATTTAAAGGAGTAATCTAAATATAGAGTTCATTTCCATGGGCTCAAATAAGAATGAAACAACCAACTCTTCAACCCTCTGTCCCAGTAGTCTTTTTACTCTTGCTCTTCTGATTTCATGCTATTTCTTCTTTATGTTCACTTGTCCCTTTCTTTTCTCTCTCAGAGAAGGGCAAGCTCTGGAAGCTTCATGTTGCCAGGAAAGGATTAAATCTGCCCAGAATCTTTGTCTCTCTCTCTGTAGCTCGTGGTGTTAGGTGTTCAAGGCTGAGCTGGTGAGGCACGAAGAACTCACACAGAAACATCAGAGATCAGAGAACCCGGGCAGTCTGGAATCACAAAAAACCCAGGCAGGATCATAAATGCCTTTTCAGCCACCCCTCGGTGTAAATTGGGGTGACCTCAGCCTAAATGGTGCCCATAGCTCTTATCAGGGGCCCAGCAGAGATCTCTCCCTGCTCCAGGGAAGTTTAGAGAAAGTAGCTGTTGTAAAGCAGCAACCTCTCCTTCCCTCCCCTTCACCCGGGAGCCGATGGAATCTGGCCAGGCCTCAGGCCAGCTCTCCCCAAAAAGGGGGGGAGCAGCAGGCCCAGCTCGATGTTACCTGTCTTTCTCTGGCCAAAGGAAAGAAGGAAAAGGCCCACCTGCCGGAAATCAAGGGGTTTATATGGTACTTCCCAAAGTTGTAGCCAACAATTTTCAGTGGTCAGAACAGATGCCAATATTCCAACTAACTCTCTGATAGGTCCTTGTCCTTTCTAAAGCAATTCCCAGGTCCTGACCCAGAGAATCATTCTACATTCCTCTATAACTAAAAAACCCAAACTGTACTAACCCATGACATTGTCCAATTACAGCTTCAGGTTATGAAGTCCCATCCTCCCAGATTTCTCTCCTCAGTTGCTGTTAACACTTTTTGTGCCTGAAGCTGCAGCAGTGTCCTTGGTTCTCAGGCTGGAAAAGAATTTTTTGTCTAAAGGGACATATCATACATAGCATACAAAATTAAGAAAATAATTTTCTAATTGTGGTTGCTTTCATAAAATATATATTCGATATTATTGTTTTAATTTGGACTGTTACTGGAGACGGCAAAGGGTCACAACAGTATCAGAAAATCTGTTTAGAAACAAATACACCAGGAGAAGAGCAGGAAGTACAGTGTAGGGAACATTACAGGTTGTATATTTTTATTATAAAACACAGTCTCACAGTGCCAGTTATTGCTGGTTCAAGGACAAACACTGTGCAAAGAAACTGGGACATACACAGAAAAGATGTACAGGTCAGTGCAAAAAGCACCTCATGGGGACAATACCTGAGAATTCCAGAATCATCAGCTTGCAGATGACAGCACAGAGTCCATGGAGAATACCTTAACATCTCCACAGCTGTTTAATTTAGAAGTTATTATTTGAATTCCTTTGCAAGTGAAAGCAATGCAATATAAAATTGAGCTTTATCCAGAGTCCTCTGCTTCTTGTAATCTCATGGCAGGTTTCTCAGAGGCTACTTAAGAAGGTGAAATTGCAGAAAATTTCAGTGTTTCTAAAGCAAATGCTACAAAAACCCCCACTCCCCTGAGTGTTATACTGGTGAAGGTAACATATAACTGTAAACAACATATGTTAAATCCTTATGTTGTGAAACGAGGAGGTCATGCATTATTTGGTACAGAATGTCTGAGAAAGATTCAGTTGGACTGGCAAAGTGCAATGTGTTTTCAGGTTTTAAAATAACTGTGGACTCCAGCCCAAAACAAAAATAACTGTTCTCAGTGTCTATACAATGAAAACTGTCTTTAGAATGGTATCAGAACCAGACATCATTAAGACATATCAGCATAATGTAATTGTGACAAAAAGGCAAACAGGATATGTTGGGTGTAGTAAGCAAAGTTTCAAGAGCAATAGAAAAATATTAATGTCATCATTCAGGACAATATTGATGTCTCTTTATGCTATGTCTGTATGGATTTCTTTTCTTTTTTTTTTCCTGATTAAAAAAAGGACAGTTTTCTGTGTGTCTGACAGCATCTATAATTCAAAAATGACATACTTTTTAGTAATCAGAATGGATTCATATGGTAAGCATAACATAAATTGCTTTTATCAGGACCATTGTTGAACGAGCTCAGAAAATTTATTTTTTCATCTTTTTGATTTGCATTTCCAGTTGGTAAAACAAAATGTTGTTTTCCAGATCTCCATCAACTATGTCCAGGATTTCCAATGGGCTAACTAATCCGTCTCAAATTGCCATCACAGACAAATTCACATAATCTAAGAAATTTTCACTCCTCAGAAACTTGTCGCAGTGTCCCTCACACCTAGCAGGCGTTGACCACAGGCTAGCTCAGTTCTGCACTGCGGCAGTGTGGATCGGTCGGGGTCACAGGCTGGGCGAGTAACCTCCTCCCGGTGGGTTCTTGGTTCCCCACACTGGCGGATGGACCTGTTGGCATCACGACTGCGGCGACGGAAAAAGGGTCGACTCTCTTGAGCAGGGTAAAAGGTGGTTTATTAAGGGGAGTCCGGCAAGGAGCTCCACCTCAGACCACTGCTGCCCAGAGAGAGCAGAGATCAAAGCCTTGCGGCCACTTATAAATGGGGGAGGATCCAGAGGTGGTGACAATGGGTCAGCCAACCAGGGAACACGGGGATGTAACAGGGGTGTCAACTTCTGAACAATGAACTAATCACAAGAGGGGAGGAGGGCACCAGCCTATCATTTGACACCTCTCCTGGATCTTTCCAGAATCCAGGGAAGGGTCTCGAAGTGACAGATAGGGCGACCAAGAGGAAAGAGGGGGGGGGATTGACAGGGAGAGGTGCAGGGGAAGAATGATTGACACAAAACGTCTGGTCATGTAACTAACTCATAGGAGGGAAACCATTGCAGAACACAGGGGGGGCACAGTGGAATGAACCATTACAAAAATAACTTATAAATCTTAAAAAATAACTTAATAACTTAATAAAACAATTCTTGCACCACCACGGAAACTAGTTATCTCTCTTTGCTCTGAGGTGTAGTAATTGATCCAAAAATAATCTTGGCCAACTTCATTGCAAAGCCAAGTACAGTAGCTTAGATCATCACCAGAGTAAAGACCATAGTATGTAGCATCACTGACTCAGTGAATAATGATGGTTTAATGAATCTTATAACTCTTTTCTTTCTCCAAGCTGCTCTGGCACAGGAAGCTATCAAGGCTTTGCTGATAAAGTCACATCAGGAAGAGAGAGACAGTATTTTCTTGTCTTGTTCTGATGTGGTTTCAGAACAGTAACTTTTAGGAAATTTTACAGCACGCATGGACAACTCATGTAAAGTTCAACAAACCTTACTTTACATTTACACTATTGACATCAATAGTAAATTGCATTTCACTCATGTCGTGACGACTTACTTTTGAAGGGTTAACATACCTCTTCTTCCATGTATGTCATTATTCATAGAGAAATTACTTTTTCAATGGGACTTTGTGATCTTCAAATGGCAGTTCCTGTTCCAGACGGGAAAAAATGTCCTCCAGAGTGGATGTATAAACTAGCTAAGACTGCAGCATATTCTGTATCATGATAGAAATGCTGTAGTAATGGATCTGTAATTTCTGTGTGAGACTTTACATGGTAAGAGTCTTTCAGATGTAAGGATTAGATTCCTTCAGGGGATATACTGAAGGCCTGTTTTCTATTACTGTAGCCATTTAGAACCCTACAAGATCAATACCATGTACAAATAAGTAAGCTTTGCTTACTTCTAACCTGTGAGTATGTACTGCTAGTATTGATACCGCTGACTTCCTGTCTTCATGTTGTGAAAAAGGAAAAGAATTTTTGTCCTTGTTCACAGTCAGATAAGATAAGCCGTAGTGGTCTCAAGGTCTTGGACTAGATCTAGACTTATTCTTTCACCTCAGTAACCCATTCCTCTCACTGTTGAGCCTTCCTAGGTTTTAGAGCTGGCTAAGGATGTTAAATAATCAAGGTCCTCTCAAAAGTTTTTCCTTGTGGAAGCTGGTTGAAAACTCCTAACAGCAGTAGCAACAATACATAGTGAAATACACCCATGTCTCACCTAACATAAATTTAGGATGAAACCAATGTGAATATATGATCATGGAATGCAAGAGATGCTTTCAGGTTCCTTAGCCTAGAAGTTGACACAAAAGCATAATAAGAGACAAGAAAAAAGTCTGTGTATACTGGGAAACAAACTGCTTTTCTGAGTCACGCCACCAGCTTTCAAGACTATCTTCCAAAGACACTTTGTCAATGGCTATTATATTTTTTTTCTGGTGTAGACCTTGAATACATTGCAAAGATTAATTTATCTTTTGTGTGGGAAAGGTATGGTATGAGTATATAAAGGAATATAAAATTTTCTTAGTCATACCATGAAATGCTGTGAAAGTTTAAAAACTAAGGTGACAGTCTCTGTGACTCAGTTCTTCTACTAAATAAAATCTACAGTAAATACTTTAAATTATATGATATTTAATTTTTATAGTGCAATTGCCATGATCCTCACAGAATTACCTGCAGAATGTCTTACTTTTTAAACTGAGATAAGCAAACCTGCTTTTCTTGCAATTGTATTGCACTTACTATGCAATTACATAGTAAATAAGTTGAGAATAATAATAATAATAATAATAATAAAGGTATGTTTGTTTGTAATCTATTTAATCCAAATCTGGGTCATAAAAGAGTGACAGAACTCAGTGCATCTCAAGATTTATCAGATGTCAGCTGCTTTGTTGCAACCATAGTAAGAGTGGGATGCAATTGAGCTCTAAATATGAAGTTATTACATATTAAAAATATTGTGATTGTAATTTTAAAAGATGATGAGAACAAAAAAAAATCTAAATATTTTTGATATACAGGCAGTCTAGACATTTTGTGTATTAGTAACAACAAATATTTTTACAGTTAAATCCCATGTGAATTTAGGATAGCTGTCCCTCAAGATTTTGAGGTGAGGTATTATCTTTCAAAAAAATGCATGATTAAAAAGTTAACCATGCTTTTTCCCTAACCCTAATGCTTTTTCCTTGATCAAATTTTTATGTATGTCTCTTAAAGAACCAAAACAACAAAAACCAACACAAATAAATGAACCAAACAAATCAAGCAATGTTTATCCCTATGTTTACTTCTGCATGTTTATCTCTAAATAGAATATGATACAATTAAGTCAGAAAGATACCAACATGATTAAAGATAAACTCAAAAGTTATTTTCTCAGTTAGGGTTTGGATGGAACAAAACATTCTTTAAATGTTCCTCTGCTTAGTTCTAGATTTCTTCTGACAGAAGGGTTCATTAACTGGTGTCAAGCAAATGTGATAACTATCCTAGTGAAATGGCCTTGATGGACATACTGCAGACTCTTGTGCTGGCTTCTAACTTAAACCCTGGCCATTCTTAATTTCTTTGAGTCCTAACAGAATCCTAGCATTTTTACTTGCTGGGGCATTTACAAGGACTCTCCAAATAAATAGAATTGACTGTGGTACACATTTGAATAATGTACTAGACTATGTGGTACACATTTGAAATATGCATGTAAAGTAATTTTTGCTTTCCAGTTAATGGGAATGAAAAATGGTTCACAAGTATCACCTATTTTGCAAACCCATTTAAAGTTTAGTTGCATTGTCCTTCAGGTGTTTTTACCTTTTTATTAAGTGTGGGTGAATTATTAACCTTAGAAAGCCAGCAACAACCCTTTAGATAAAGAAATGTGAAATGAATCCTTACTTTTTTCTCTAGCACAATCTTCTGAGTCCAACTTCAGCCAATATTGGTCCTTTAGACACATACACAAGAAAACAAATACATATATCTTCTAGATGATCTCCCAAACAGTTTATTCAATACAACAGAGCATTTGGGTAGTTCAAGTCGCTGTACTGAGCTGTCCAGGATTTTTCTCTAATTCAAGGCATTTCCTCTGAAACAGAGAATTTCACTTCTATGTTCCATAAATTTTCTACACTCACTTCCTTCACTGTGTTAGGGTCTTTTTTTTTTTTTTGACATGGGTTTATTTTTGCTTTAAAGACAGACACTTCACATGAAAAGTCTGGGTTCCCTCTCTCCCACACATTTTTTATGTTTAGGTTCCAGTTGAATAGGTGCCATCCTTGACTTTTAAGGTACATTTAGCCTTTTCTCTTTATTTTATTTTTTTTGCTCATAATAAATCCCACTGAAATCAAAGGTATGACTTCTTGAATAAGATACCTTGAATGAGAGTAGCAGAATCTGTCCTACAGTAAAATTTCTCAACTCTTTGAGGTTTTTCAGTAGCACTTTAAAAACAAAGTATTGAACATAATGTATTATAATGTAAATTCTATCAAACATTGCGTCATTAACATTTAGCAATCTTGTTTATTCAAGTCAATCCGTCTATATATACAAATCTGATATTTGCTTTTTTAAAAATTTAACATGCCTAAGTGCCCATAAATCAGTTATGACAATCATTGTTAAAGCAATCAATAGTAAGGAATATGCATTAATTCAAATAATATTGATAGCCACATGAACCTGCATCAGTCTTCTGTGAAATAAGAAAAATGATACATCTTTTTAAAATCAATATTTTCCTTTTTATGTCATTCATTTGAAGAGTATCAATAATACATTACTTTATACCTTATGTGTCAGTAGCCCTACATTTAAATGTAGGGATTTCTTGAAAAAATATTGAAGTGAAGCAAAAGAAAAAAAATCATCAAAGCAATGACCTGCTAAAAAGCTTACATTCATCCACTGTATTGTGGGTATTCATCTGAACTAAAATATGTATGGGCAGCTTTACTGGTTGGATATATTATTTATGACTCAGACCTCAATAACAGATACTTGTATACCACATTTGTCCTGGAGTTAAAGAGCCATAGGGATGGTAAGAGAACTCACTATTGCCTTTATCTATCTTCAGACATTAGAACTGTGAAGTTAGGCAGGTGTGCAGACCAAAGTGGAAGTACAAGATGCAGAATTACAACATCCATTCATCACAAAGGAAACATTTTAATTGGTTATATGTGGAAAATATCTACTTGACAGTCAGTTTCTCACTTTTCACATAAGTGCTTTGCTGCTTGGATGCCTAATCTTGTTTAGTATAGGGAAAGTAATTTGACATGAAAGTACCTAGATGGCTGCCGAAAATTAATTGCCAATTAAAAAAGAAAAATGTTTGTGCTACTCTATAAACAAGCCAACATATAAACCTTTCAGTCTTGTTGCTTTATTTATGTCTTTGTAGATCTGGTTTCAAGCTATTTGCATACAATTTACAAATTCATATTATAATTCTCCAGTATATTTACGATTTTATAGTTGTATATATTTTACCTCTATGAAAAATATTTATTTCTTTATGCTTCTGTTGCTTATTATTTAACAAAAACATTTCATTACATTTGATAGTTTATGTCTCTTCCTTAGAATGAGGCATTTTTATTTGTAGGGCTCAGAAAGAGAGATTTATTTTTCCCCCACATTAAAACAAAAAAATCCCACACCTCAAAATGATGAACTCCTGTCTCTTACTTCCCATAGCTTCCTCAGTTTTCTTTCAAGCAAGGATGAATACCCCAATGATTCAAAGTATAAAGGTTAATCTGAGTGGAAAATGAAGGCTTTAACAGGATTGTAAAGCTTAAGGACTCCTTTCAGCACTAAAGAGACTTTTGAAAGTGGCTGAGCCATAGAAATTTCATGAGTACCATGGAATGGCCCGCTCCGATCCAAAATACAATTCAAATGGCACAGCTGGCTCAATCCATGAGTAGAAATGGATATTGACTTCCATTTTCTTCCTTCTCCTCCAAAAATTAATTTTCTACACATTGAGTAGACAGTGTGAATCAATGTTATGTCCACATAAATGTTAGCAATTATGTGTAGGATAGATTACTGAATAGCATAAGTTTAAAGAAATAATAGAAAATTAATAGAATTTAAAATCTTGTGTTATTTTTAATCTGTAACATAAGCGAGTGAAATTCAGCCACTTTACCATACATTAATAAATTGGAAATATCTATGGTTGTTCAAAGCTATTGCTCTGTATATTAACCTTTTTATTTTGTCTTCAAGTCCACATGAGTGAGGCAACTCCTTTGCTAAAGCCAATTCAAAAGCCAGATTTTAATGAGGGAGGGAGAAAAAAATCTCAAACCAACCAGACCAAACCAGAAAAACAATAGAGAACAGAACAAAACCCACGCCCACAAAGTTTTCAGGAACAAGTTTTGACAATTGTAAATCTCTTGGCAAAATATGAGTTCAATACACCTGATCTATGAATTTAAGCAGCATGAAAGACTGACTGCAAATACTTGGGAAGATTTTTTCAAGATAAAATTATACAATAGGATGCTCTTATACACATTTATACGTAACTCAGTTTTCTCACAAAACCTATGGTCCCATGTGAAAATCCATATTGTGGAGATAATGTCAGGGTCACTTACTATGAATGTGCCAAAGAGCTCTGTAATCTTTAAAAACCAGACACCTACAACAGCCACCATTCTATGAGAGAATTAACAAAGTGACCCTTCTTATTTTCCTTTTCTTTTTCAATTAGAATTATAAGAATAAAAATAATAAGAAGTTATATGTAGATTTCATTGAATGCAGCTTTTTACTGGACAAGAAAGCTAATAAAGAATAATGATGTAATAGTTTTTAATCTTAGTAAAAATAATCTGTAATATTTTATTGTATTTGATATTTTCAAGTATTTGTTGATATTATGCCTATTTTTTCATTCTTATTTGTAACCCTTTAAAAGATAGGTATCTTAAAGATTACCAAAAGGCCTGTCAATGTGAAAAATTATCAAAAATCTCAAAGAAATGTGTTCAAATCAGTTCTCAGGACTCAAGAAACATTTAAATTTGAATGCACTTATCATTAGTAAGGATTCCAAAATATTTTCATTTCAAATGAAATATTTTATGAATACGTAACTAATTATCCTGTCTAATTTTTCTTTAAAACTCATCATAAAAGTAATTCTTAATACAAGCCTTGAGTCACTCACATTCTATAATATGAATCTCTCAGGAAGTATTGGTCAATAGTGTATCTGTCTTCCTTTTCTAAATTGTGATAGCAGAGAAACAAGTAAAAATGAAAATCAAGTTTACAAAATCTTGAATCATTAGATATGCAGCCATAATTAAAGAATTAGAGACCTACACAGTCTTCAGTAGGTGACTGCTTTGGTCTGCGAGCAGGGGATAACTGCAGTCATATTTCTGTGCAATATTCCATTACATAAGTAATTTCCACCCCAAATTTTTATTTGACTCCTCCAGTTGACTCTAAAAATACTAGAAATTTTATATTTTTCTCTCTTTAAATTACATACAATAAAGTATGGACTGCTGTTTTTTGCTGTCCCACAAGAATCACAAGACCCTCATGCTACTTATCACAAGATATATATAAAAAATATGTGGGATATCCAGAAGTGAAACGCAAACTCCATGTTCCTTCATTTCAGATATCTACTGCAGCTTTTTGGTGATTCTTATCACTAAATCAACAGGATAACCAGGTACCCATAGATGCAAGTAGGAATAGTATTTGAAAGAGATTTATCTTTTCCATAATAATCCTTACAGCTCAGGGAATTTTTAAGTTGGTTTACTATCTTGTGCTCTTTTCGGTTTCCTTATTTCTGGAGATGCATCAAATACTGTAATAAAAACATTCAAGCACCAAATATCTACCCCCTACATTCTTAAGAGATTACTATAGTCTGTGCTTTTGGACACAGATCTAGACACAAGGTTTAGACTTAATTATTTTAGCTTCCCTCTAGCAACGGAGACCTATATCCTGAAAAGCTCCAATTGCTTCTTATAAACACCAGAATTCTCTCAGCTATGTAGGTCACCGTTCACTTGCTCTTAACTAACTATAGAAAGCAATTCAAAGTCCTCTGTGACTGACCTGCTTAAGATATCCTGCCTTCCTGTGACTCATAACACTGTGTTAGGTTGCTTCCCACTGGAACAATAAAATAGCATATTGCAAAGGAAATCTTGTGAGAGTAGTGAATCTCTCCATAAAGGGGCATTCAGCAATCAACCTCACCTGTGGATTCACTTGCCTACTAACAAATTTGCTGTTTTCATCTCAAAGCTTTTTCTTATGTTTTACTTTGGAAATAACAACCTAGCCATCCTTAGCTGAACCTATGCAAACAAATGAACAATTGAAATAACAAACAAATCCTATCAACATGGTAAACACAGTCCTTTCCTAGGGTAGAGAAGAAGAATGAAAAAGTTTTATTTTCATGAAAGTACTTAATAGAAATATTGACAGAATTAACATATGCCATTGTACTGAAAATGTAAAATAAATATTGGTTATATAAATAATTTATAAAATCATAAGCTAAACTTATTTGTAGATCACACAGAAGTAGATGTTCTTGTGAAATCTTCATTAAATTACCTTTTCCCAAACACAATAATGTTGTGAGAAAATAACTGCCAGCAGCATCTAACACATCCATTTCTATTTCTGCCTGAAAGCAGAATTTTTAAGAGTGGGTTCAATTTTTTTATAAACTGTTAATATTCGGTTTTCTCAAAAATCTATTTGCCTATTAAATGTTTGGAGCTGACCCACAGTCTAACAGAAGTTCTATTCTCTCTTTCTTGTCCTACACCCCAGATGCTTTTATAATTCACCATGAACTGGGTTGGGTAGTTCAATACCTATCTATATAGGTTACGTAAATCTATATTCTTAAAAAACATCTATCAGCTGAGAATAGCTTTCAGTTCTTAAGTGTTTGGTGATCAAATTCTTTAGGCATTGTAGTGATAAAAGATATATAATCAGACCAACATAAGCTTCACACTTAGAGCAAAATCTGTGAAAGGATGTTCCACTGAAGAAATTATTTTTTCAGTAGTGTCAAATCAAATTTGAGCCAACAGTACCACTTCATATTTCAACCTTCTGTGGTTCCTGTCATGTCACATACTGAAAACCAAGATAAGTGACTCAGCAGTCATCACTGTATTCAACCTTTCAAAGAAAACAGAATATCCAGTTTAGAAAAAGCAATCTATACAAATTTTCACATAGATATTTAGACTTGAAAAATACCACCAATTATTAATCAATAATTTTACAGCTGTTTTGACATGAAATTGCAAGATTGATTCTTTCTTTACTTGATGAGTATGCTTAGTTTATATATAAAGATTTTTTTTCCACTTACCATTCTCGTGAAATATTACCTGGATTTGAATTAAATAAATAAACTCCAAATATATTTCAGTGCTCTATTCCACACTAGTACAAGAACTAGCAGCAGCAAAAGTGGAACAGCTAAAATCTGAAAGATTTTAAAATTTTTAATTCATTCCTGGGGGATTTATAAAGGAGGAAAAAAATTCTCAAAGTTTTATACTAAAGGAAGTGCTGTCCTATCTTTAGGAAAACTGACTCCTGACCACAGCAAAATAATCTTTGGGCCTGGGAAGTTTCCATCAAGATAAATACACATATCTCTTGGTCTTTCCATTTACCATGTTTTCTAATTTGTGACACTCACGAGAAATAATGTCTTGAAGAGATTTATGTTTATTTATGGATAAAATATGCCCAGAAAATATAGAAATCAGAAGCTGTCAATTTTAGGAATAGTTTTATTGATACATAGATCACAGGTTTTTTTCTTTTCCTTCAGAAACTCTGTGACATGGCAACTAAGAGAAAAATTGAAGCAGTTTTTTCCACCTTTATCTCCCCTTTCAAATAAACCACTCAAACTCTGTCTCAGTTGCACACTAAATGGAAGGAATTATGTTCCTACCTCCTAGGCTTTCTCCATTGAACCCTACTAAAGAGAGACCCTGAAACAGAAATAATAGAGTCAGAAAATAAAGGCTTTTATCAAATATTCAGAAATTTCAGATTATATGTGAAATAAGAAAGAGGACAAAAAATTACAAACTTTGTTCATCTAACCCTCTGTTTTTAAAAAAAAATGTGAATTGAGGGCACACAAAGGATGTAATGCAGCAAAACTATTCATGCAAACTTCAAGAACATTTCTTAGTTACTGGTATAGCCGTGCTGGTGCAGAGCTCCAGGTAGCTTCATCACTTGTACTGAGCTGCAAGGTTTGTGAGTTCAGGCCAAGCACCATGTCCATGGCTGTAGCGCTTCTCCTGATCCCAAACCCAGTTGTTTACTGTTGATGTTGGTAATGCCAACCCTGCCTTGCATACAGGAACTACTGATTGTCTGATGTTTTCCCTGCTAACAGAAAAGCATAAAGTGAAATTGCTGACAATATGTGTTAAACAGCATTGACTGTCATGACTTTATCAATCATTCTCTTAGAAAATGCAGCACATGGCTCTGATGTTGTTTTAATAAGCAGAAGTGAAATACAAGCATTATATAACTTTTTTTTTTTCCTTGCAGAGCATTCTGACTTTGTTCTAGATAGTAATGTGACCGAAGTGGGGAGGAAAAAGAGAAAAAAAAAAAAAAAGCCTAGTTTTTAATGAGCTGTCTCAATAGTATTCATCAAAAAGCAAGCTCAGGAATCATCAAAATCTAACATGTTTATTTGTATAAGCTGTGGTATTAAGTGGAGCACTTCGTGTCTTAGTACACAGCTGATGAGAAATCATGCAATAGGAGTGTATTTCTGATGTAAAATGTCTGAAGTGGCAAGTCCCATCTCAGGGGTAAGGCGCAATTGAAAACACTATCTTCTATTTAATCTATACAACATTCTTCCATAATATCTGTTTCTCACATTGTTGACTGTTAATACTTAAAGATTTTCCTAATGCTGGACAAAATATTACTTGTGATACTTGTGATAGAGGTGATTTATTTATGTATCGTATTAGCCACTTCTAAGGTAAATAAACAGTACTATTACCTTATAAGTTTTATTTATATTCTGAAATCAAATAATTCTAAATCACAACCACCTTATTTCTAATATCAATCATTGAAGATGTGTATTTTCCACAAACTAATTTAAGAAAAGTTTGTTAATTCTTCAATGTATTTTAGAGATTATGAAAATATTCCAGAAACTAAACTAAAATTTTATTCAAACTTTAGATGAGCAAGTATTTTGAAGTTTTCACCATAACCTTCCTGTGTTAGATAGTTCCTTGTCTCCTGTAGCCCCTCATCAGCTCAATATAATAAATAATCTCAGAGTTCCTGTAATGTATCAGGATTCAGTGTCCATGTTGCTGAAAGAGCAGAAACATTCATCTCAGCCTCAGTTTCCAAGAGAAAAATTTCCAGAACTGCCTGAGAATACACATTGGCTAACAGGCTAAAGTCTCGGGGGGGAAAAAAAAAAACCACAAAAAACAAACAAACAAACAAACAAAAAAACCGCAAGAAAGTGATTCTAACAGGTCTTCCTTTTAAAATGTTAAAAAAATTATTAGTAAAATCACTAGTAGGGAATATATGCAACTTCTCTAACCTATTTTACCAGTGTTCATCTCTCCCTTCCTAAGTATAGTATCTACTTATTTGAAATAACATGAAATTATATTAGAATTAGTATAACTAGGTTAAACTGTGCATTCTTACTTTTCACAATATATTTAAAAATTCCCTGAAGAAAATGGCATATTCATAACAAATGAGGACAATGCAAACCATCATCAGGCAGAAAATGAGCTAAGTTCAAGATTCTCACATTCTGGAGGAAAATTTTAACTACTGAACTGCTGGATAAGAGATAAGAGAAACTTAATCTGTCTTCACAAAATTAATTTAGTTTCTAGTAGGACAAAAATATTTAAGAAAAAGGATCCTATTTGCAATTGCTTAGGCTGTAGAAAAGGCAAGATTTCTTTGTATAGTTTCTCCCCAAAATCTCTTAATTGTTACCTAAAAAGAAAAAAGCATTACCATTTTCTTGCCATCCTTCTCTTCATCATATAACTATTACCATAAGTTCTGTAAGGACAGTAGTTAGAATTTTAACTAGATGCAACAAAGCTGATATCTCTCATAATGAAATATCTCCTTGTAAACAATCTAGAGTATACCAGTCACTTAAAATGATAATGCCTCATCAGTATTTGCAACAAGGAAATATAGCGGTCCTAAAAATACATAATTTTTTTGTATTTTCAGTGTTTGGGATTCACTCAATCATGCAATATTATCCCTCCTCATAAACTTGAATAAATCTGTTTCAATCAGTATGCTGCTTCTCCAAGAGGTAAACAGCATAATGGACTTCTATGTGAATGGCTGGTTGGCTGTAGCATCACCTAAAGTCTGCAGGATTTATATGAAGTGCAGCCATATATCCCTTGAGCTGTGCTCTTGTCAGCCTTTACAAGCTAAACTGTAGGAAAGTTGTCAATATCTAGGTGGCAAAAAGAAAAAATAATGGGAAATAAAAGGAAAAAGGGATACTGTAGGAAGTAATGTTGATCATCTTCTGCATATCAAACTTCATTGTGAGTCAGTGCTCAACCAGCATTGCAGCATTTTGTCAGGATGGCTTGTGTTGTGCATTATTTGGGTTTATATTGTATTTCATTTTTATATTGGGTTTTGTAATGGTTTCTTCTGTACTCCCCTGTTCCCCTAGAAAATGTAGGATCGCGAGGTTTGTCCTTGTTCCTTTTCCCTGCCCATTCTCCCTCACCAGAATGCAATCCAACCTTATTCCACTCCCACCTTATCCCTGATTGGGTAGTGGCTTGTCCCTGCCTCTAGCTCCTTCCCCCATGATAAAAGCCAGGAGACCATGTGGAAAAATCCAATTGGCTTGGAGGACAGGGACTGGGACAGAGTTCTGAACCCTGCAGGGGCAGGACCACAGAATAAAGCCCTAGTTCCCCCCAGATCAAGTGCAGACTCTTTCCTTTTGCCATCAATAGGCACCTGCTCTCTCTCTAAAGGAAAGGGTTCCAGCCGTTCTGAGATCTTTAAGGCCCTGAGGAAAAAATCCTTCCAACTATGGTTTGTCTCTCAAGTTAGCTGAGGCAAAAAAGGAGCAGGAGCTCCGAGAGAGAGAGAGAGAGAGAGAAGGCAGGCTTGTATTAAGCAAACTGCTCAAAACTGAAGGAAAATGGAACAGCTGGATCAGTTCTCAAAATGTTTTATGGGGCTCCCATTGGAAATCTCCTGTAGGGTTTAATTACAGTGACTGGACTTTCTCTCTGGTTTTGAAAGTAATCTTTTTATTTAGATTCCTACTTACAGAAGAACAATCTTTATATCCCTAGCCATATACTTTTCAATCTCAAAGCCATATTAGGTAGTGCTTCCAAGATAATGTAAGTCTTCATAATTGCAGGGTGATGGTGAAAATACTTTGTCTTAATTCATCCCAGCCACCTTCTTTCACGTCCTTCTTCCCCTTGTAGGTGATCTAGAAAATGAGCTGAGCTGAATCAGATAATGGAGAGCAAGAGCTGTCAAAATGGAAACCAACAGACACGTGTGACCTGGATGAGATAGAAAGAATAGCAGAGTTTCCCTCTGTTACACAAACTTTTTGGGTGGAGCAGCAGGGCTGACCAGAACTTAAGCTCTTTTTGAAACTATAAGTCTCTAAGGTGTTAACAGAAAACAAAGGTCTACCACATGTAGTTATGGAGAAGAAGGGGGTTTATTTTATTTTCTTGGAGTAGTATATGATCCTTTTTTTGTTCTAAATAAATCAGAATGGGTTTATTTTGTTATTTTATATCAACTCAAAAGCTTACATTTGTTATAATAAAATTCACAGAATATGTCATTATAGGATGTTTTGAGCAGGCTCCGTTTTCAGCAAACAAGCACTTTTGTTCAAATGTGTAAGGAAAAATAACCAACTTATATACTGAGGAGAATAACAAGATAAAGCCAAGTTTAGAATAACAAACCTGAGTGTCTCTGAATAAAGCAAAAGACAAATAGAGAAAAACACTTTAATCTCAACAATCTCTCACTTGAAGATTTCTATGTTGTCCAGAGTTCTCAGGCAAACTTCTCACCCTCATGCATTTCATAATTTTCCCATTTTTTCTTAACCTGTGCATATCCATGTATATTTGTTTTGAAATCTAGTAGTATTCCCCTGCTTTAAGAAAAAAAAAAAACAACAAAAAACAAACAACTATTGTTTTAGCCTTATTTTATAACTTAATATGATAGATTTTCCATTTTTTTCTTGAAGTGAAAGGTTTTTCATAATGATTTATGTAATAGATGATAATATTCACTATCCACATCTATTTTTCACCTTAAAAAAGAATTTCGTCCACCAAAAAAAGAATTAGAAAGCAAAAGTATTGTGGACTAAATTTAAGTCAAAATGGTCTGGGATTATAAACAAGTAGTTTACTTTTACCTGATTGTTATTCTTTTCTGGGAAACCTAAAAGAATATATTAGTTTTCAATAAAATTTTCACCTCCTGATTTTTCTTGTTTAATGTATCGTTACCCTATAATATCCTAAATTTTATGTTTCCTGTTCATACAGGTAACATTAGATACGTACCATAAAAAATTTTCAGCAGCGGCTTTTAGTTTCCAGAAGCTGTAGCCTATGGGCCAAGGTGCTGCCAGCCATTCTACACACGACGAAATATTTCCTGAAAGATTTATTTCTATTTTCCTAAGAGTGCATGTGCAAAATGGACCTTGACAGGATGCATACATGAATGCTGAGAGATCTGGTAGACATCATAACAAGACTTCTCATGATCATCTTTGAAAGGTCATGGCGATCAGGGGAGGTGCCTGAGGACTGAAAGAAAGGAAATTTCACCCTGGTCTTCAAAAAGAGTGAGTACTACCAGCCTCACCTCAATCCCTAGAAAGGTGATGAAGATGGCCTCATTCCAGAGGCCATCTCTATCCACTTAGAGGACAGGAAGGAGATTAGGGTAGTCAGCTTGGATTCACTAAAGATAAATCATGCTTGATTGCCTTCTATGATGAAAAACTACCTGCATAGATGAGAGAAGAACAGTGAATATTGTTTACCTTGATTTCAGCAAGGCTTTCAATTCTGTTTCTCACTAAATCCTCATAAGCAAAGTCAGGAAGTGTGCACTGAATGACTGGACAGTGAGGCAGATTGAGAACTGGCTGAACAGCAGATCCCAAAGGTTTTTTATTGGTGACACAGGATTAACTGGAGGCCTGTCACTAGTGGTGTCCCCCAAGGTTCAATACTTGGCCCATTATTGTTTGACTTACCCATCAGTGGCTTGGATGAAGGGACAGATGCCCCCTCAGCAAGTTCACTGGTGACACAAAGCTGGGAGGAACGGCCCAGAGAGCTGTGCAGCCCTTCAGAGGGATCCTGACAGGCTGGGGAGATGGGCAGAGAGGAACTGTCTGAAATTCAACAAGGACAAATGCAGCGTCCTGCACCTGGAGAGGAATAACCCCATGCAGCAGCACAGGCTGGGGGCTGAACTGCTGGAAGGCAGCTCTGCAGAGAAGGAGCTGGCAATCCTGGTGGATAACAAGCTGTCCATGAGTCAGCAGAGTGACCAGGGGGCCAAGGAGATCAAAGGTATCCTGGGGTGCATCAGGAAGAGCATTGCCAGCAGGTCAAGGGAGGTGATCCTGCCCCTCTACTCAGCCCTGGTGAGGCACATCTGGAGTGCTGTGTCCAGTTCTGGGCTCCTCAGGACAAGAGAGACATGGAGCTCCTGAAGTGGTCCAGTGGAGAGCTACAAAATTGATCAAGAGTCTATAGAAAATCTCTCAGGAGGAAAGGATGATAAAGCTGGTCCTGCTCAGACTTGAGAAGAGACAACTGAGAGGGGACCTTATGGACCTCATTGTCTATCAGCATCTAAAGGGAGGGTGTCAAGAGGATGGAGCCAGACTCTTCTCAGTGGTGTCAACAAATAGGACAAGTGGCAATGGGCAGAAACTGATGCACAGGAAGTTCCACCTGAACATGAGGAAGAACCTTATTGTGATGTGACCACACACTGGAACAGATTGCCCAGAGAGGTTGTGAAGTCTCCCTCACCAGAGGTATTCGAGAACTATCTGGATGCAATCCTGTGAAAGGTGCTCTAGGATGACCTTGCCTGAGCAGAGAGGTTGGATCAGATGACCCACTGTGGTCCCTTCCAACCCTTCCTATTCTGTGATTCTGTGAAAATGAAAAAAAAAAGTAACCTGTTGGTTTATCTGAACATATCTAGGGAGTATCTGTATATAATGCTGGGGATAGCTCTTCATCGTGACAGTAAACACAAACAACAACTATAAAAATGTGCCATCAAATGTGGGTGTACAATCTTCCAGAGGAATTAAAAGGAGGAAAACTGTAAGGTTTTAGGTGCTAATAATTACAAAGGAATTAATCTACTGTGTGTAAGAGGTTATGAAGTCAATGAGATGACAGTGTTATATCAAGAGGGTTATGTGTATCTTAGTGTTACATCAACATTCTCAAACACTGTTTACGACATGTATGTATTTGGGAAATTGGAGCATAATTTTCAGGAAGATAACAAAACTCATAGCTTTTAATAATGACTGAATACTTAAGTTTAATGAAGAGTTGCAATAATATTAAAATTAAATAAGCAAAAAAACCCTCAAACCTTCTGGTCCTCCTAGTAAATTAATCCAAACTTTTAAATTATTAATTATATCAATAAGTCAAGAAGACACACTGTTTCTCTGATCTCAAAACTCTCTAAACTGATCACTAAAAGAATTACCTTTTTTTCTGTACAGTTTTTGTAGTGAACATTATAATGTAGTGATGGGATTACACAAAGAACAAAGGAGAGACTACCATGACTTAGGTATTAGGACTTTTTTTGTGAGTTATAGTCCAACCCTATATTTTGTTTTCTTTCTTCCATTTCATTGATAGAAATCTCTTTTCTGCAGACATTTCCTTGGCTTCTACCATATTGATCGCTGCTGTTGAGGGAGAATGAGTCTGCTGATTGCATTCTACTTGAGAGGTTGTTAAGGCAGAACAAGCCTAGAGATTCTAAGCAGGTCACTGGACAGTCCTTCATAAATATTCAGGAGAAACAAACATTGTGAAAGACACTAATGTTGATAGAATTCACAGATATGCTAAGTAAGAATAAAGTATTTCCTGCAGAGAGCTCCTGTAGGGATTATATGGCCTTCTGCTTTAATGAAGTTACACTTCTGACTAATGGCAACTGATGTTAACGTTTTCCTTTCAATATCAAGGACTATTTTTTTATTGTTTAAAAAATGATGGGAAAAAACCCACAAGAATTCTAAGCTGAATTACAAACATTTATAAGCATTCTTAGGAAGAGGTTGCATTCATTTATAAAGTCAATTTCCATTGAGAGTTTAGAAAGAAGTCCTTGATTATGAAATAGAGTATTTGCCATTCATAACACAATTATTTCATTTGCTGCTCCATAAATAATAAGAAAAGTGTATGTGAAATTACAAAATACAAAAAAATTTTTCTTTGTAGAATAATTTCATACGGATCAGTAGAAACACTAATTTATCCACTGGATTATTTGATGAGCAGCACAATTTATAATGAGGATCTTATTTTCTGTTAAATTTTACAGACCAGTGTAAAAAAGAGGGCAAAGGAGGAATGCTTTCATGTCTAAAATTCTATATAATTTTCATAAAACTTTTCTTAGTATGTTTCTAGCTGCCATGTCACACTAATAATATATACTTCTGTTTCAGTTGGGGGAATCTTCCTAGCCTTTATCCACATTTCTGGCATCTAATTTTGATAAATCTTAGCCTTTACTCAAATAGAGAGTCACTCCTTGGACTGAACAGATGTACATAGAAGAGTTTGGCTAGAGTCCTGATCTTGTACCACATTTAACTTGAATATTTTAAATAGTTTTCAATGAGGCTACTCAACCACATTCAAGTAGTAATACAACAAAATGTCATAGAAATCTATCCTCTGAATAAAGAGCTTCAGTCTTCCTTTTTTAAAATTTCTATTCTTTTAACTATGACTAAATAACAATGAAAACTTCTTCTCTTTATTTGATTAGTCTTTTTTTTTTTTTTTCTTTTTTTTTTACAAATGGTGTTAATGGTAAGACTAACTAAAAATTATAGCAAATAAATAAGAATTTTCCTGGAAAAGGCAAAAAATTATTGAGGATTCATGGATGTGCACAATGACACATGAACTAACTAATAGCAATGAATCAGACAAAGAAAAAAGGGTGTTAGATTCTGTCAGCCATCAGAAAGTGTCCACTCAAGTGTGCAAATGTGCTATATGCATGACATATTATAGGAGCTATAGGTTTCTAGAATTAACTCTTGCTAGCATCTTGCTTTTTCCCCTCTACACTATATATGTTAACACTAGCTTGGGTCAAGTGACAGTCAAATTTTGGCACAGGTATTATGACTGTTCTACAGAAGAGGAAGGTCTTGTTTTCCTGTGGCTTTGATTAATCAAAGGACTAGTTACATTAAGGAACGATAAGAAAAGATTCTTTCAGTTGCTATGCCAATAAGATTTTTCCTCATTACTGTAGATAATAACACTTTAAAAAAGACACCAAAGCCTGAAAAAAAAACCCCCCTGTCCACAAGCAGCATTCGAAGGTGAGCTAAACTGTAGATGTTAAGAGAAGGAGAAGTCATGAGTCCATTTTATTATCCTACCACAAGAGGATGGAAGAGCTCTGAAAATTACTTTTTGAGAACTGGAAGGCCAAATACAAAAGGAACTGCATGGCTGCTCTGTTTTCATCAGGGAATTAGACTCGCCTATGACTTTCAATGCTCTCTAAATCTACAAGCCACACACCCCTCAATATCACTAACTAAATGTAGGTAGGAATCTTCTCAACTGCCTTACACATTTAAGAGTAACTTATATAAATCCAACCCTCTTCACACAGAGTGAGCATGGAGAATTTCTGAAAGAGAACAGACTTTCAGAAAGTATGGTTGCTCTTTGTTAACTTTAAGTTGGGCAAGACAAATCCTATCCTCATGTCTTAATGATTGTCCTGCTAAAGGTTTAGGTTAGTACATTCCTACATTCCCAGAAATATATCTCTTGCCAATTCACATTTAGGTAGTTGCATTACCCCACAAATATTTATTCCATTTTCTAATTTATTTTTTTTATTATGCTGAGAAATGTTGGCAAATTTTAATTCACTTAAAAATTCCAGTAACTAAATTTGAATGAAAGTAAAAACAAATTAAACATATAAAATGGTGTTTTTGAATGGTTTTCATTGTTTAAGTAAAACTCTTAATTGTGTCAAGAATAAAAAATACTTTATTAATTCTGCCTTAGTTTTACTTGGCAAGACAAAGTATCATCTGTGTTTCAGATGTTGATTGATTTCCTACAATCAGTATATAATACTTCTCTCTCATTCTGTTTATTTTTTCCCTCACAGAATAGATGGGGGGAAAAAAGCAATCAGTTTGTCATTAAACTTACAACGAAGAAAATATTTTCTTCATTTGAGGAAAGGAATTGCTCTTAAAACTTAGCAAAATACTCCTACTCAGTTTTCTAAATACTTAGTCAGTATTCCATCATTTTAACAGATTTGAGCCATATTTCTTTTACTGAATTTAAATCACTCTGGCAATTTGTTGTTTATTTAGGCAATATATTTGCAGTATATTTAGGCAATATAATTTCTGATTTAATTTTGTCCTGGTTTAGGGAAAATTTGGGAGGAAACTTCCAAAGGGGTCCCTCTAGAAAGCAGATTCAAGTGGTCCCTCCCCCAGCTGGTTCAGGAAAAGATTTCCTTGTGGGAAAGTAGAAAAAAAATTTTTTTAATAACAAGCAAAGTTTTTTGTTTTTTTTTTTTTTAACAAGCAAAGTATTCACAAGCATAAAAAATTGAATAATACTGAAAAAAAAGCCACCTCTCGCAGTTCTGAAGAGATGGCAAATGGAGAAAGTCCTTTTGTGGGGTGTAGCTTGACTTGCTCTGTCTCTTATCGGTCCCTTCTGTCCTGGAAAATGCTGTCCTTGTCCCTGGTGCACCGCAGGTGTGAGCTCCCAGTGGTTTTCTGGGTTTTCTGTCCACAGCAGGCCAATCAATTCCAAAAAAAAAAAGCCACACTCCAGGGAACTCCTCTGCCTCAGCAAGATAAAAACTAACTAAAAGAAAAATAGAGCTCTCTTCCGCTGTCCATGCTGGAGACAACACAGTCCATGAGCTGGAACGTGTGGGAGTAAGTTAAGTTTCTGAAAACAAACTGCATGCTTCTTCTCTCCCCCCTTTTGCTCTTGGAACCAGTCCTAAAGATGCAGAACATAATATCCAGCATAAACAGAACAGATGACTGGAGATACAAGCATCATAAAGTCACCCTAGGATAAATTTGAAATGGTTTTGTATTGATTTTTATTTAATAATGTACATTAAAATCTTTACAAGTGTCTTTGAGCCTGCCTCTGATGCATTAAGTTTTAGCTTTCATATTTTTCCGATTCTGTGCTGCCTAGGGATGTAGTTCTGAGCCTCGTACTAAGTGCTAGTAAGCTCTCTTCACAGAGTAGGTAGACAAAACAAATGCTTTTCCTGCTGAAGACAAAGGACAAATTTCAGGCCCAATAGCAAAACAACAATGAGCTGGAGGGAGGAACAAGAAGGATGAGACCTCACAACCTGAAGCTGTAATTAGACAATTAAACCCCAATATGCAAACAGACCAAAACTTATAAAAATGTAAGACCTCATGATTGATCAGCCATTTTGTGACCATTCTAAGTCCACCTTGGGTATAGCCCTGGTCAGGTTCTTGTCCTGCCCAAGGTGTTTCCTAAAGAACTTTCAATAAATCCCTACTTTAGCTTTGTCCAGTCTCTGTTTCAGGTCAGCCTTCCTAAGGCATCATCTCAGTGCAGGAGGCTGGGCCAATCAAACTCTGAAGCCTTTTTCAATCAAATATTCCAGTGAACTGATAAACAAATTTTTGCAGTGTGTTTTACAGTTACATGTATACGTATATGTATATGTATATGTATATATGCATATGTCTATTTGCATACATATTGTGTATAACATAAATTATTTATTTACATGTCACATTAAGTGTTTTTAAAAATTAATGCAAAATTTTTCATCTACTGGTTGGGAATCTTGTGTCCAATATAAAGTTGGCAAGACACACCAGTACAGAAATGAGAAAATAATCTTATATATATCCGTATTCTAGTTGTCACTATAAATGCATGTGTGCAGGTTAGTTTGTTTCTTATTTCAAAAGTCACTGATATTTCTTAATAAATAGCCATGCATAGTTATACTCTTTTTACACATATAAATAGTTTTTCTTTATTTTCATCTTGATTTGTCTTTGATCCTTTTAATTATAAATGCTTAAATACCAAGCTTGCAAAATTAAAATACCTTTGAAGTGGGCAGTGGAACCTAGATCAGGTCATTATAACCTCTATTTCTGCTAATTAGGCAGTGGGTGTCCTGTGGCCTTTTGACATTCATGCAAATATCATTAACCAGGTATGTTTCTCTGCGACAGTAATATCATCACTGTTAGACTCAATCCCAAACTGGATATTTGCACTGATTTTTTTCTCAACATCCTCTGTTCAGGAGTAAAACTTCAGAGAAATTAAGTACCTTCATACTGAAATGAAGGTGAACGATTGCTCAGTGTCTCGATGGAGATCAGTGATGAAAGATGTCCATCAGGCATCTGCACTGGGATCACTACTATTTTCTTTAGCAATGACATAGGCAGAGGGATCAGGTGCACCCTCAGGAAGTTTGCAGAAGACCAAGCTGAATGGTGCCATTAACATGCCCAAGGGATGGGATTTCATGCAGAGGGACTTAGACAAACTCAAGAAATGGCCCTGTGGGTACATCATAAGGTTCAAAAAGCCAAGTGCAAAGTCCTGCAGGGACAAGCCCCAGTATCCGTACAGACTAGGAAATTAAGAGATTGAGAGAAGGCTGTCATACTTGGGGTTACTGGTGGGTGAGAAACTCAACATGAGCTGGCAATGTGTGCTTGCAGCCCAGAAAGCCAATCTTATCCTGGGCTGCATCAAAAGAAGCATGGCAGAGGGAGCTCATCCTGTCCTCCTACTCTGTACTTTTGAGACTTATACTGGAGTACTGGATCTAGCTCTGGAGTCCTTATCACAGGAAAGACCTGGACCTTTTGGAATGGATCCAGAGGAGGACCATGAAGATGATTGGAGGGATGGAATATCTCTCCTCTGACAAAAGACTGAGAGAGTTGGAGTTGCTCATCCTGGAGAACAGAAGGCTCTGTGGAGACCTCATTGTAGTCTTTCAGAATTTAAAATGGGTTTCTTAGAAAGATGTGGACAAACTTTAGTAGCTGTTGTGATAGGACAGGGAGCAACGGTAAAGTATATTCGGACTGGCTACAAGAAAGATTTTTTTTTATTATTATTTTTTTTTACAAAGAAGTTACTTAACTACTGGAACGGAATTCCCAGAACAGAGGGTGACTGAAATAATTAGGGATACTTACAAGCAGCTGACAAACAAAATAACCCAAGTTCGAATTTTGAGGATATAAAGGAAGGAAAAGTTGGAGATTTTGTTATTATGTACAAATAACTTACTTTATCTGTAACTGGAGGGTATGCACAGATGTTTAGCCTGAAAATTTTGATTTACATCCAAAAACTGAAAAAAAAAAAAAAAAACTTCAGAAGACCATAAGTGATTGCTATGGTTATTTAATTTCACTAGCATGGAACAATATATAAGAAAATCCTTCTTATAAAAAAGGTTTTATGGTGCTGTCGTTGTACTAGCTGAGAGATATTAAAACAATCTGAAGTATCTCCAGTCACTTCTGACATTTGTAGGAAATAATGCAGTTTGGCTATTTCTAAATACATGGACACAGTTTTGTAGTTAAGGAATGCAAGCAAATGCAAGGCCACTACTTTTCCCAGCACGATGTGAAATGGTTCTGTCTTCACAAAGGCTGAAAATGGTCCTGACCTATTTTTTTAAAAATAACATCACCACATACATACTGCTAAAGTAGCAGAAAAAATAAATATGTTCCCTTGGATGCAGAGTGCATGTAAAAGCTTTTATGTGTTTAAAATGCTTTCTTTTAGATGATGTTTAATAAATGCAGAATATAGGAAAGGCAGAATTCCCTCCTTCCCCACTCCCCTTCACAGTCAAGATAATAAGAAGGTTTCCTATAGAAATGAGCCACAATAGCTTCCAGGAGCGCAATGACTTTGTAGACAAATGCACAGTCATAATACACAATAGTTCACATTCAACCCTGGATGCAAAAATTATTTTAATGAGAAAGATAATGGCTCGCCAGGACACTGGAACTAGTCCCTTACTAAGTTAGAGAAATGTTTTGTGAGTTTAAAATTTGTCATAGGCAGGCCCCCAGACAGTGAAGGAAAGAGCTTATGCTCCATGAGCTGACAGTTACCAAATCTGGTGCATAGAGCACAGTGGGCACAGAGCGTAGTCCCATGTGTCAAGTAAAGGACTCTGAATCAGAGCATTCCAGCAGAATTCTGGTTCTTTAAATTAGTTTTATGTTCTAGCATTTCTACAAAAATCACACCATGCTGAAAGGATTCATCCCATTATAGTCCCGAGGATGAATAAGGAAATTCAGCCTTTTTAGCTAAACAAAGTTTAATTATGCTCACACATTTAGCGAACCTTCTTGAAAATCTACTTGTGGTGCACCTTAAGTAGTCATTTGTAATTATGAAAGGAAGATAACAATGCTGCTAGCTCCACGTGATAGCCTTTTCTTTATTTTGCAGAGAACTAAATTACTCCAACAGAAAAGAGTGGTGGTGATTCAGGACAAAATCTCGCATTAATTTTTGTGTTTAATTTTACTTTTTCTTTCACTAGTAAGCTGGAAAAAATAGCATTATAGAGCTTTATTCTTTCAGCAAAACATATGCTGGATTCAACAATACAAGAGAGTTAAGACTGTCGCTGCTCCCTCTCCCAGATTCAAGCAGCAGCAAGGCTGATGATGTAATCCCATAAGGAACATCCAATTATATTACACATACAGATAGATATAGAAATTAATTATATAGATACAGGTGTATAGAGATAGATAGATAGATAGACAGACAGACAGATAGATAGATAGATAGATAGATAGATAGATAGATAGATAGATAGATAGATAGATAGATAGAAATAGTTGCTGCCATCATGGACACACAAGCCCTCCAACCTGCGGTCTGATCCACTGCTTTCAGACTCCCATATATAGACAGTTGGGCACAGAACAGAGTCCCTCTAACCCAGGAGAGAGTTAGAAAGAAAAGCAATTAGATCGTAAGACAGACTGTGCTGGTCAGACAAATCGCAGAAGCACAGAACAAGCTGAGCTGGAAGGGATCCACAAGAATCATGGAGTCCAGCTCCCAGCCCTGCAGAGCACCATCCTCAAAAGTCACATTGTGTGCCCAAGAGTATTGTCCAAATGCTCCTTGAACTCTATCAGGCTTCGTGGTGTGATCACTTCCCTGTGGACCCTGCTCCAATACCCAACCACCCTCTGAACCTTTTCTTATATCTGGGCTAAACCTCCCCTGACACAACTTCAGGCTATTCCCTCAGGTCGCGTCAGTGGTCAGCACAGAGAAAAGATCAGTGTGTGCCCCTTGACTTCCCCTCATGAAGATGCTGTAGACTGCAATGTTGCCCTCCTTTGGACACTCCCAATAGCCTTATGTCTTTCTTATATTGCGGTGCTCAAAACTGCACACAATATTCAAGCTGAGCCTGCCCCAGTGCAGAGCAGAGCAGGGCAATCCTCTTGTCCTAGGTTACAATGTAAGATGTGCCCAAAATATGTATTCTCTCACCATCTACATGAGCTGTTGAAACTAGGTTGGGCCCCTCCCTCCAGACTATCTTCTGTTAATGGCCCATCAATGCCCTGCTGCATGACTCATAGGTAACTCCCTCCAGGAGCTATCTCTGTTTAATGGGCAATCAAGGACTCATTGCAAGCGTCATAGAATGATATCAACACATCATTAAATACTCTGATCAGGGGGAGGAGCCAAGCATTCCCACCTGGATATAATCTGGGATTTGGGACAGCACAGGCAGCCTTACCCACTGAATTCCCAGAGGACAAGAGCTACCAGACCTTTCTACGGCATCACTGCTTCAACAAGACCACTTCATCTGCAGTGCTACCACCACCACAGGGTGTCAGGTTTTATTCTGACTCTGTCAGTGATATTTTGTACTATTGCTTTTATTTTATTTTATTTTATTTATTTTATTTTTTTTTTTTTCTCTTATTAAATTGTTTTTCTGACTTGCAGTCTCTCGCTAGTTTTGCTTTCAAGCCAGCACACCCCTCCCTTGCCCAGCTGGTGATACTGTGCCTGATGCCCCCTGGACAAGGTTGGCCCTCCTGGCTTCCAGGGCACTGCTGACTCAAGTTCAACTTGCCATTGACCAGAACCGCCAGCACCCTTTCTATGGTGCTGCTTTCCAGAACCTCATTCCCCAGTCTATCCATACATTCAGTGTTGCCCTATCCCAGGTGCAGGATTCAGTGCTTCCGCTTGTTGAACTTCATGCAATTTATCTGTTCCTCTGATTTGTCAAGGTCTCTCTACAGGGCATCCCTGCCTTTGAGGGAGTCAACAGCTCCTCCCAGTTTTATGGCATCTGCAAACTTGCTCAGTAACCTTCCAGTACAGTGTCCAAGTCATTTATGAAGGTTTTGAAGAGAACAGACTTGAGGGTCGAGCCCTGAGGAAGCCCACCAGTAACAAATCACTGGTCTGATGTCACCCCATTTACTGAGTCCCTTTATGCTTGACCTGAGAACCAGATGCTTATGTACAGCATGATGTGTTTATCCAGCTGAATGCATTTTGTTTGCCCCTTGATTCTCACCTAGACGGTTTCAGCTGTGCCATTGCCAACTGTGAGAAGGAAGGAAGGAAGGAAGGAAGGAAGGAAGGAAGGAAGGAAGGAAGGAAGGAAGGAAGGAAGGAAGGAAGGAAGGAAGGAGGAAGGAAGGAAGGAGAAGGAAGGACATGGAAGGGGAAGGAAGGAAGGAAGGAGGAAGGAAGGAAGGAAGGTAGGAAGGAAGAGGGAAGGAAGGAAAGAGAGGAAGGAAGGACTAGGAAGGACAGGAAGGAAGGAAGGCAGGAAGGAAGGAAGGAAGGAAGGACGGAAGGAAGGAAGGAAGGAAGGCACGGAAGGAAGGAAGGAAGGATAGGAAGGAAGGTAAGGAAGGAAGGAAGGAAGGAAGGAAGGAAGGAAGGAAAGGAAGGAATGGAAGGAAGGAAGGAAGGAAGGAAGGAAGGAGGAGGAGAGGAAGGAAGGAAGGAAGGAAGGACTAGGAAGGAAGGAAGGAAGGAAGGAAGGAAGGAAGGAAGGAAGGAAGGAAGGAAGGAAGGACAGGAAGGAAGGAAGGAAGGAAGGAAGGAAGGAAGGAAGGAAGGAAGGAAGGAAGGAAGGAAGGAAGGAAGGAAGGAAGGAAGGAAGGAAGGAAGGAAGGAAGGAAGGAAGGAAGGAAGGAAGGAAGGAAGGAAGGAAGGAAGGAAGGAAGGAAGGAAGGAAGGAAGGAAGGAAGGAAGGAAGGAAGGAAGGAAGGAAGGAAGGAAGGAAGGAAGGAAGGAAGGAAGGAAGGAAGGAAGGAAGCATGCCTGGGGGCTGGGGGGATGGGGACAGGGACAGAGTGACAGGGGTTAGGTGGAAGCATATCACCCATCCGAGGGTTTCAACAACATCTCATTCCTCCCTTCCATCTGGTCTTCTTGGTGATGAGGGCTCCCCATCACTGCTGCCACACAGCACCACGTGACAAAGAGTATAGAGTTCCATGGATTAATACACACTTTGGGCCAGGTGAGAACGCTCACATGTTTCCCTTGCAGGGGTCCAGTTTGACACTATCCCTTGCAACACTGAGGGTTTGTTGCATCATCTCTGGTGCTCTGGTGCAGTGTCCAGGGACCCCTTTGGAGGCCCTTTGATGGGCCATGACACCCCTGTGCTGTGGGTATGATTTCCCTGAGTGAAGGGCCCCTCAGCTGAGCTGGTCTGCACATCAGAGGATGGGTGTTCACTGCCTGACCAGAGGCTTTCCAACACACACCCAAAGCCTCTCTCCTGCTTTGGTGAGAGGGTCTGTACAAGCTTGGCAACTAATAGCTGGAACTGTCACCTCCTCCCTGAAGATGCCAAGCTTGTGCTTTGTGAACATCCCCATCCTCAGTTTTATCTTATCTTCATCAGCTTAACTGCATAGAGCCTCACTCCAAAGGCCTATTCAGGGTGTGGTGGTATTCACAGTTCTGAAAGTCCTTCATGGGAATTTTCAAGTCAAAACCTATAACATTCCAGTCTCTGGCAGTAGGTCATTCAGAGCAGCTGCCCAGTGCACACCCAACACCCCAGACTGCAAGCTGGCTGTTAGATGAGGGAAAGAGACAAACCCTGCTCACAGGATAGTGTTTATTTGTCTTCACCAATCGACTCAGCAGATAACTGCACCCAGCCTAAGGGAGCTGTCTCTGCCAATGGGCCATAATGGCCCAACGTTCCCAAAGGGCAGCTGTAACAACCTACTGAATAAATGAAAAAAGAAGCTGTCTATTCAGTGATTTTTTTTTTCCTTAATGTACCAGCTGAGCTTTTGGAAACCACCAGTTAGGGGCTCCCTGAGCTGAAGATAGCAGCAATGCAAAATGACAAAAGGTCTAATCCTAATTTTTTTGTCCAGTTTCATTCTGAACTAGGTCTCCTTTCCCACACCCTTTCCTTAAGCATCCACTTTCTGAGCCACAATATTGTTTGTATTTACATTAATTCTGATGCATTACATCATTTATTACAGCATTATAATTATTATATTATTATAATTATTTATTATATATTTATTATAGCACTACATTACCTTTAATCTGGAGGGATTGAAAGGTAATATTGGAAAAATAAGTACTTTAGTGATTCTTTTTTCTTGGAGTGGGAAACAGGCTAGTATAAAATCATATGGAGGAGAAAGGAAATCTGAATGGATTGTGAGGGAAGAGGGGAGTCTACAATATATCTTTTAATTTTGTAACTTCTATGATTCTTGCAACCTCTGCCCAGTCTCAGTCTGCCATTCTCACAAGTAAACTTTCAGATACTGAAAGGATGCACAGTGGGATAACTTCACATTACTGCATATTCAAAGGAATAATTTACGTGACAACAATCTTTAAGTATTCCAAAAACATTTTACTGTGATATATGAATGTAAGGGAACTCATTGAAAAACCACTCAAAACCTAAATTATTCCAACTGCTACTTTCTCATTCTATCTTCAGATTTCTAACACCTGAGAAGAAATCATCATACTGCTAGAAAATAATGTTTTGGTAAATAGACACCATAAAAGGACTAATTACATACTCATTAAAAAAAAAAAAAAAAATAGAACTGACTTTTATACCTCCAACGTAGAAGTTACTGTGAATAATCTGCAATTACTCCCATGTGAAGAGATGTCCATTTTCACCACTTAGCTTACTGAATTTGAAAACTGCAGTGGTTCTCATCCTGGAGAACAAGTTAAAAAAAAAAAAAAGGCCAGTGCTTTGTTTGGTTACTACAAATTATAAAATAGAATCAAAGCAGAGAATTGAAATGTGTCTCTCTTATCTTCCTTAGCATGGTGATGTGAAGAATAAATACCTGATTTTATGGAATTCAGACACTTATTATAAAAGGCTTGCAAATAAAGAAACAAAGCAAAAAGACAGAAAATAATGACCAGAATATCCCTTACTTTAATATTTTAAACAATTTTGCATTTTAAGTGAGTATTTATGCTCAAGTTTTGAAATTCAAACCTCTTATAAATACCTAATGTTAGCTTTAGACTTCATATTAGTTATTTCATTCTCATTTATGAACTTCTTTGTATATTGTTATTCTTAATAATACATACCATATATAATATATATGCAGAAATACATATTACAGAGAGAGAGAGAGAGAGAGAGAGAGAGAGAGAGAGAGAGAGAGAGAGAGAGATAAAAGAATTCAAACATTTGATGGCTTATAGGCCTAGAATTGAAAAGTAAATGCAACCAAAATCAGTGCTCAGGGTAGTTATCAATGAACAATATGCAACCTATTGTTAGCAAAGGACTCAGAACAAGTATCCAAGGGTCAACCACTGCTTCTGCAAATGGCAAAGAAAGCTTTAACCACACTGTAGTTTAACAGGAATTAAAGTTTTAGAGAGCTCACTTGAAAATTTAAGAACCTCCTTTACATCATGTCAAGTACCTAAATAAGTAATTAATAGCTTTTTTTAAAGTAGTTGGAGGCTGGATATTTGAAGGAGACCTGAATCAGCAAAATTTTAGCATTTAGTATCCTCATGTACTTTTGAGTATCCTTGGGAAGCTTTCATGCATTTCTTGCACCCAAGACCCTTTAAATTCCAGTTTCATATTATTTGTAAAAGAGATGAAGAAACACAAAGAGAAGAGGACTGATTTTTATATATATATATATATATATATATATATATATATATATATATATATATATATATATACCCTTGATTCTTTCTGTCCATTCAAAACAAACTGATTTCCTTAGACAAATTGAGGTCTTGAGCTTATCATGGAATAAAGATATCTGGTTCAACAGAGCTGTAGAACCATTAAACTTAATGTGAGTTCAATGCAGACCTTTACAATGTGTGTAAGAAATTATCCATTTTTCTGTCTTCCTTTTTACATCAAAAAGAATGTGTCCCTTCTATTTAGAGATTGCTGTTATTTTATTTTTGCCTGTGTATAGTACAGTGCAAAGACATACACACTCTCATGATTTCTCACAGATGCTTGCCTTTGTTCTTGTTTGCTTTGCTGTTCAATTAATATCAAAGAAAGGTCAATCTGACAAAGTATATGGTTGGTGTTTGTGTATGGAAAAACATAATGGGAAACTTGTAGTAACAGGAGTCCCATGTGCCAAAGAAAATGTTAAAAAGCCTCTCCTTAGTGACAAAGTGAGCTTCATTTGTACTGCTTAAATACCGTACTACAAAAGCAGTCTTGGACTTCCATGGGACTACTATGAATATGTTTATAATATGATTAGGCAGGCAAAGCGCTCCTAAAGTGCTGCATCACTAGTCTTGTGACTGTTATACTGCTGTAGTGGGACCTCTTAGATTTCTAGTGGGCTGAAATAGCATTACTTAAAGTGTACTTATATCTTACTTAAAATGAAGAGAATCTTGCTGGCTGATGTCATGAGGCCTGAGGAATGATATTAGTGTTACAAATAGTGACAAATTTTTGCTCACTTTACTTCTGTGACACAAATGGCAGCATTACTTCACAATTTTTGAATCCGATAGAATGGAGTTCAGAATAAATCCCTGCTTGCCAAAAAATTGAAAACGCTTACTGATCAAACAGATTAATTTAATGCACATTTGTGAACCACTAATATGGTATTCTCCTGGGGGCAGTGGAAGTATTGCTGTGGGACTACCAGCATGGTGCTACGCCACAACTGTTAGAATTTCTGGAGACTTCTAGATTTGCATTTTCTTTGTAGTTTCATTAACATAATTTGAAAACAGGCTTAATTAGTGTTTTAGCACTATTCATTTTGTTTTATTTTTATTTTTTTAAATTCCTGAAGAAATGTTTTTTCAAGGGGTAAGATATTGAGTTGACAACCCTGAAAAATCAACCTCCCTTTGAAGCTATACAATGATTCTGTATAAGCCCAGTACCAAGCCAGTTTTACTGATCAGGGTAGGGGTTTCTTTAGTTTTTGTTTTATTGCCATTTTTACTATCTCTTTGTTGATCTGCTGTTACAGCTCTCGTTCTAAGTTCCTAAATATGTGAATATCTGGGCTTCATTCTCCACTAGCTGTTAAGCAAGAACTTTCACAAAAATAAACTGTTAAACTCTCTCAAATTGGTGTTACTGCTCTAAATGAATAGACTATTTTTCCTAAGGGTGGGATAACAGTAGGTATCTTATGCTTTTCCTCTCCATGATAAGCTATGTTTAGCATTCTTCCATGTACTCCATTCATGAAGTTTTGCAGTTTGTACAAGTATATTGTTCTAATGGAATACTGCTAACAGTCCTGAAAATGTTTTTCCTCCACCAAAATTTTTATCCTCATTTCATTTAGTCATTCAAAGATTTATCCTCATTTTATCCTTATTTTTTATGATTTGTGCATTCCTGTTTTTTTCCCTAAGTTTATTTTTTTCTCTTCTGACCAGACTGATCTTGGTAGAACATTTTTTTCCTCTTTAGTTAAAAAATTTTGACTACTCTTTACCTTTACAGACAAAAGTATCAGTTGGTGTCATATATGAATTTACTGGTCCACCAGAACAAGGAATCAGATTTTCTGCTCATTTTATTCAAAATATCAAACAACCAACAGTTCAAAAAAATTTCCAAGTTAGGTATTACTTCAGCAGATATGAATTAGAGACCTGAAGTTGAAAGAGTCTGTATACTTCTACACTTTTTCTTTTTCATATAGTTTTCTATTTAAATATTTTTGTTATTACAACATAAAAAAACCAATTTTTGAAAAAGAACAAGTCTAACCACCAGAGTAGTAAAACTGAAAGAAAAATTGGTCTACTTACAAATACACTTCATTATTTTATTGGCTCAATAAATGATTATGCCTCCAAAATATCAGTTGTGAAGGATGCTGAGAACTTAGGCATAAAAAAAGTAAACAACAGCTACAAGACATTTGCAAATGTCAGATAACTAGCATCATTCAATAATATCCTGTATGGTACCCTTAGCCTCATTTGGACAGCAATGCAGCACTAAAATTTGTATTCCTAATGAATCACAGATACATAAAATCCTTATGTAGCCAGATTACATGCCTTTCAAAGCCTTTAGTAAAACTACTTCTGGCTCACTCAGAGTACAATTAGGCTGTGGAAAGGTGTGTTGCATTAGATGCTGAAGACCAAGTGCCAGATTTCCAGCAGAACTAAACTGCTGTAGCTTCATGGAAACTAATCACAGTGGCCACTGCAAGTGTAATAGCAGTTGGAAGTGTGGGGAGGGAGCTGTCTGAGCAGCGATGATCTGAGGTAACTCTTGCCTGTGTTAGAGGGCGGCTTGCTAATCAGAAGTTGTTAAAACAGTTGTTTGAAATGTTGCCACTGGACAGGATATTTCTAAGCAAATGAGTAATCCCAACAGTGCTAATGATATCAATTTATCACTGAGGTTCCGTTTGTATTTTTTGTAGTTTCCAATCTGTTACAAGGAAAATGGTGGTGGCTGGTTGAATGCTTTTTTTTTTTTTTTTTTTTTTTAATGAACATTTAAAGTACATAATTTTATTTCATTTGTGCCAGAAAATTGCCCAAACACCTTCATTAGAAATAAGCAAATCTGTTCAATACTACCTGAACAGCAGGCAGTAGATGCTTTATTGAACAGAAAAGCTTTAACAAACCTTATCCTGTACACGTCCTATACTATCAGTCTGTTTATGTAGTCACAAGTTTAAGGAAAATATGGGTGCTGCTACACAATAAACAGTGTCTTGCTACCCTTCTTTTTTATCCAGGTGGTTGATTATATGGTATGGGATATTTTTGCAGGTGGTATAGAAAATCATATATACCAGCTGCTGTACCCACTGAGCAACACTTTGCTAAATGACAGAGCACCAATCACATATAACAGCTCTAATGACTTGAGTGGTATCTTTACTAGATGTCTTTTTTTTTTTTTTTTTTTTTTTTTTTACATTGAGAAATAGCCTTCAAAAAGACCTTTACCTGCCTCTGTATTTTTGTGGGTTTTTGGCATGGTCTGTTAGGTAAAAGGAAAAAATATTCAGGAGAAACATAAGTGATTAAAAAACTCCACAATAATACAAAGCCAGATAGGATAGCAAAAATGAACCGTGCATTGGATGGCTTGGCATGCTGCCACCAATCCTTGGCAGAAATCACTTGCTGCTGGCACTGGACATGTTAGATGTACTAGCCACTGGGCCCCTGCTATAAACATTTTACTATGTAGAATCAATATTGACATACTGCATAAACAACTGGATGAACCTTGAAAAAAAAATTATAACAGATAACATTTCAATAATTCCACATAAATCTGAAAAGATAATTGTGTTTGACATTACTATTAATATTGTATCTGAAGGCCCTGATTATCACTGAGCACCATTAAATTTAGTCTATTGAACATCATTCTTGCACTTCTCCTATGAGTATGATTGGTGTAAAAAACGCAGCAGTACAAAAATTATCTTCAGTTGGTACCCTATGGGAAGGCATCCAGGGTATTTGTTGCCCTTTGTGCAATTAACAGTCATATTGATCACTTGTTTATTTCAATAAATAGTAGATAAGCTGTCTGATTCTCATCCCTTCTGTAATTAATGAAAGTAGACGTTGACTGTTGCTAGAACAAAATAACTGCTTCTCTACCACCTATACTTCTTGTTTGGAAGTGTAAGATATGCTCTGACCAAGTTTGTTCCAGGATTAGACCGTAGATTAAGAACTCTTCATAACTAAATAGTGCAGGTTTGTCGTGGAAGTCCATCAATGTTTACATATTTTCATCAATTTTGATAGAGATATTAATATATTTAAGAAAAAGATTGTCCAAACTTACATTCCTTGAAAATCCTCATATTTTGAATAATGAGAGCACCGTTTCTGTCTCATAAAAACCAATATTGTTGCTTCTTTCTCATGAAACAATGTTATAATGCAGCTCACCCTTATTGCCAAGTTTATATAAAAACTCATGGGATAACATGCTTGCGCTATAACTCCAAGTTCTTGAGGTCTAAGGCTGGAGCTCCAAGTCCTCTAAATCCCTCTAAGGATGTGGACTCTTTTCCTCAGTTGGAAGCTGTCAAATCACTGAAGAAGATTTAAACTACCACATACAGTATTGCTTCCTACTGTGCCTGATGAAGGAGATACACAGTAGCTTTACATTGTGACAATTTTTTTCTTTCTTGTAATAATAAAGTGTCCTCTTCTGTGCAAAAAGAATTTGACATCCTCATCAGTGCTTTGCCTTTGATAAGTACAGTTAAGTGATACTAACTATGGTTAGTATCACACAAGTTTTCTGATAGAAGGAAGCAGGCCTGCTTCACATCTTCACATTGAAGTGGGGTGGGCGAACATAATGAATACAAACTGATGTTGGCAGGGACAGAATCTGATGAAATAGATGAACTGTGTGATATATGTGATATATGCATCTTTATGTCTCCAAAAATATATGAAATGGAGGGGAAGAGATACTCCCTGCATTAAATTACTTAATTACCAAAAAAAAAAAAAAAAAAAAAAAAAAAAAAAAAAAAAAAAAAAAAAAGAGAGAGAGAGAGAGAGAGAGAGAGAGATAAAGAAAACAGCATCTATAAATATATCTTCATTTATATGAAATTAAGCAGTAAAAGAAATTATAAATTTTCCTTTTTCCTAATTCTGGTCACACTTTATATTTTTTAAGTATCCAAGTTTTTTTTTTTACCTTTTTCTTTTCTGCCACTAACTGTTCTTTCAGGAGCACATTGACAGCTTTGAGTTGATAGAGAATCATTATAATCAGTGTAGAAGATATAAAGTCACAATGAGAAGGGAATTCATGTTTACAATATGGGGGACCACACACTGTGATAGTTTGCATTAGAAACTCAGCAGGCGGAGTGTGAAAAGCTGTAGCATTATAGTAGATACGGGGGCTTTTTGGCATGAATAGGTCGTGTGTGTTCAAGTACCTGTCTAACATGTAACAATCACAAAATATTATCATATTCAGCAGGACCATTATTGCTGCTGCATTGAATATGTAGCCTCTTAAAATCCCCCATGCTCTCAAAAATGAAAAAAATAGAGCATCAAATAATGGATTCCCCCTAACCATATCAGTAGTACATTTCAGAACGCATTGCCACAAAAAAAGGAGACAGAGACATACAAAGGAATAGATCAAAACAGCATGGAACAGGTGATATGTCAGATCAAGGTTTTTCCTTCAGGTAAATAAAAGCTTTTAGCCAAAAAGTACATGAAACAAAGTGAACAACCAAACCTTTATATCTAAGCTCTGAGAAAAAAAAAAAAAAAAAAAGAAATAATAATAATAATAATAATAACAATAAATCATAATGAACAGAAGCTTATAACAGCTCAAAAAACAGGTTCAAAATTCCAGTAATTTTTTTTCTGGGGGAGATAGAAGCATACAGCAAAGATTCAAGACTGTGATACATCCCTTTAGTTTTTAATTTCTTTCTTCTTAGGTTTTTTTTTTTTTTACTTTCAGCTTATGTAGGCAGTTCAAAATTACAAACAAATTTCTAAGAGACAGAGATCAAGCAGCAAAAGTTTGACCTTAAAGTCTTTTTTACAGTGGTAAAACCTACATTTTATCACTGTTATTACAACACCATGTTGGAAGAATGTTAGGGTTACACAGAAAGGCATTTAAAATTTGAGAGGTAGCAGAAGCACTTTTCTACTTTGCCCAGTGAAACGGAGGGGTGTTACTGTCTTCATTTCACAAATGAGCAACTCTAACAGGGAAAGATAAGGACAAGGGATATGTTTATTTTGGCGACCCAGGTGGAGTTGCACCTCATGGCCATGCGCTTGATGGTCAGAGCACTTAGAATTTAAAGAAGTAGATGAAATTTATTTTAGGTTGTACACCAAAATGGCTTGGAATTAGACATCTTACATTAGTGGAGGTGAATCACAGAATCACAAATTCCCACCTTAAGTGTTCAAAGAACTTTTCCCATTGACTTCAGAGTCAGCAAGCATTCTGGAAAACAAAACTGCCATGGAGAAAGTGAGGAATAGCCCATTAGAAACACTTCTGAAAAGACAGCTGTCCACAGCATGAGAGACAACCTGCCCACAATGTGAGCACTCAGCTCTCTTAACACGGTTGTGTTTTCTCCTTTGCCACAGCTAATCTCAGTAACCATCACACTACTGTACAAGTACTTGATATTATATTAGAAAAAAATATCAAGAAAACAAGAAAGGAGTGTGAGTAGATAGCTAAATTAAATCAGTTTTCTCCACAGCTTGTCCTAAGAAAAAAGGACAGAGGAAATAAACTTCCAGACAGGAACCTGATCACTCACACTTCTTGATTCTTTGATTTTACTTTGTATCTGCTTTGGTCTGTTCAAATAGATTTCTTTGTTACATAGAGGTATATTTTCTGTTAGAGTGGATGAAAGTTAACAAGCTATTTGTTCTTATTTTGGAGGGCTAGTCACCTTTTATTTATCTGATAAACATACTAATATATATTGATGTAAGCCCGTAAGAGCCTGCTTCATCATCAACTATGTCCTGACAAACCCTAATGCTCAACTTCATGGTTACATTTTAACATCCCTCACAGACTTACGTGCCAGATGTGAACTGACAGAAATGCTCAGAGTTCTGACTTTAAGTCCCAAGAAAACACTAGTGGCAGGTCATTCCCAAATACTCTTTCTCCCTGTAGAAGTTTGGGACACTTTTCCAAAATGGTAAACTAAGCCTAAGTCTCTCTTCTACCAGATGAGATGTTAAGACCATGTCCCAAGTGAACACAATAAAAGACAGGCTAGAAGGATTTCTGGAGCAAGCATTTCTCATTCCTGCTTGTGCAATTTGCTCTGCTATGCATCAAGTAAGACTCACTGAAGCAAAGAATTCAATCTTTCCAAGTAAATGTCCTAAGCAGTGGTTCCTAGGAAAAAAATGTGGGGGAGGGCATTTCCACCTACTCTTCCTTTTTGAAGGAAGGCCTGAAATGCCAAACTCTCAAAGAAAGGGCTTTGATGACTATTCCCAGAAGAAAGTGGAAAATAAATGAATCTTTTAAGGGAGGGAAACTGGTAGGCAAAGTTAGGGGTCAAATCACCTGAGAGGGAACTTAAATACTGGCATTATTCAAAATGCTTTCTTCAAGTCTAATTCCAGGATGGGAAAAAATTATAGTCATATACATCATTTAGGAGCTGGGAATTTCAGGATAATAAAAGATGTCTAAAAAGTATCGTAAATATTTTTTGGCAGTCTAGACAGAGGAAGAAATCTGTCAGCAAAGTACAGTCTATACACTTCATGGACAGAGAGAATGTAGATGCAAGCCACTGTTGGAGTCCAGGGCATTCCTTTGGCTGCCCTGGAGGGTCAGAGACCTGGACAGGGGGGTCTGGGACCCTGGCCCAAAGCCCAGAGGGACATTGGCTTTGATCTCAGTCCATGGGAAAGGCTTCCTGCACTGTGAGAAGGGTTGCAAGCCACAAGAGTGTGAAAGATAGTAGTTTAGCTTATCACAGGGTGAAAAACCAGTAGGTTTGGGGTTTTTAGTATTGAAGTGAATGGGAGCAAGATGGAGGATTTGGGGCGTTGTCTCCTGCTTCTTCTTTCTTCTTCCCTCACTCCATTTTCTGCAGTGACGGTGGCACAAAGTAGTTTCAAGAGATTGGGTCAAAGTAGAAATGCCCTGTTTAGTATAAGTGATAGGTATTGGCAAATAATGATAAATAAAGAATACGTAGCAATTAGTATAAAAGATAACGACAGCCCCGCACGGGAGGAGTCGAGGAGTCACCAGATGCCTGAGCAGCTGCACAGACCTTTGTTGGGCACTGAGAAATTTGTTAGATAAGAAACGAGAAACAATAATAAACGAAGGGCGCAACCTTGAAAAATCAGAACCTGAACACTCCGTCTCTTTCTTGCATTTGGCTCAGGGCTTTGCAGAGGGCGAAAAGACTCTAAAACCACCTGAATCTTGGAGAAAAAACCCAAGAAGCCACTAGTAAACAAAATAAGGTAAAAGCACAGGTTTTAGCACTGACACTTGATTATCTCTAATGTTTAGACAATACATAACTGCAATTGAGGGAGCAGTACTTTCTAAGGAGGAACAAGGACCTGTTGTAGCTAAGTAGTGATTCATATCAGGCATTGTGTCCTTACCTGAGAGAAGAAATACTTCAGCTATTCCTCTCCCTTCTTCCGCTTCCCATGCTGGTAGAAGCTGTGGCAAAGTTCAGTGCATATTTATATTATCCCCTTCATGTTTCACTGTATGTGAGGTTCACTGTAGATGTTAGATGCCTGGATTTTGTTTTCTCCTTGTACTGGGACTTGAGTTCTCCCTAGGTCTTAAGGTTTCATTCTTCTATCACCATATATGAACTGTCTTTATATTTTTATGGCCTTTAGTATTGTTTGTTTTCAAGGTCTTTGCTATTTTCTTGAGTTTTTTCTCTTGGGGATCACTGTTATACTACACACAATCCTTGAAAGAATGTAAGGTTAAGAGCCGCCCTGCTAAGGTGGAGCCATGACTTCATTACCTTCATCTTTTCTTAGTGTTCAAAATTAAATTTTCTTGCTCCTATGGAAATGAATTTACCACTGTGCTGTACCAGACACAGACATTTTAATTTCTTTCAGGCAGGTAGATAAACTATGAAGCAAAAAGATAAAGAGTTATGAAAGAGGAACAAAGGTAGAGAACAAGCCCACACTGTTGGGTGTTTTGGTTTTGGTTGGGCTTTTCTGCTGCTAGGTTGAGGGGTTTTATTTTGTTGGTTTGATTTGGTATGGGTTTGGTTTGTATTCTATTTATATTGTATTACAACTACATGGAAAGAAAGCCATAGCAACAATTCCTAAGACCACTATTGTTTGCTATGTGTTTAATTTACATTACCCAAACACTGCAAAATTCCTGCCCTGGTTCTCCATACTTGCCAAAGGTCCTAGCAGGAAGGCATAGCAAAATAGGATTTGGTAACACCTCATACTACTGTAATTCTTTAACCATCTGGCACAGCACAGTGGTAAATTCATCTCCATAGGAGCAAGAAAATTTAATTTTGAACACTAAGAAAAGAAGGCAATTAGGATAGCTGATGCATATGAATGTAGCACATAGAATGTTGCTTATACAAAAAAATTTTAGTTGCTGTGTTGGTAGTTAGGAGTTGTGGCATGTTTAATTTATTTAATTATCTAGAGAATTTAAGCATTTTTGTTGTTGTTGTTACTTGCCAGTTCTGAAATTGAACATAGAGGATACAGTGCTGGGCATGCCGTTAGGTTACATTTCAGTGTGGGGGATGGGAACTGCTGGGCAAGGACAGATAGAAAAGAGCATTAACAAATCCGATGAAATATAAACCCAATTAATGCATTACAACATTTCCCCTTTTCTTATTAAATTAAGAAGGAGGAAGGCTCAATTCATGGGAGATGCTCAGAGTTTGGACCTTGAGTACCTTTAAAGTTGCAGGAGTACCTTTAAAGTTGCAGAAGAAAAATGACCTTTAGTGCAAACTGTTTAGAAAAACACTGTCAAGGAATAATGATAATTAGAAGGAGAAGGTTCAGCGCTTTCTCCTCCTCCAGGCAGCACTGGCCACTTGTGAGCCCTCTACAGGGGGTTTTGCAGTTTTGGGGACGAAAGGTTTCACCCACTCAGCTGGCACCCACTTGAGATCTGGGGGAGTGGACACATAGGCGTACCCACGACCCCAGGTGACCTGATCATGAGGACTTTTTGTTTCTCTGGTCGCTGGATCCTTTACTATCATATCTGGTGACTTCTGCTGAAAGGCAGAAGCGGTTAAAGCAGGATTATTTAGTTTAACATTTACATTTTCTAAGTTTCTTTGAAAAATTCTATTTAGACCTTTGAGACCTCCCACCCCCATTGTCCTGAAAGTCCAGAAATGGGTTCTTCAAAGGGCATTGAGATGCCCAATGTCCAGCCTGATCACACAGGAGACATGTTCTTCTCTTGGGCGATGGCTGTGGTACAGGTACAGGAAGCACGGTGTTTGCAGCAGCAGCTTTTTGTGGTGGCTTGACTCTGGAACTGTGGTTTTGATGAGCTTTTATGAAGAGAATCTTCCTGGCACACACCTGGAGCATGTCATGTAAAGTTGGAGCTGATTCTATGGACAGGCTGAGGATGGCTGCCTTGCACTGTTCGTTTGCATCGGCCAGAGCCATCTCCTCCAGGACCTGTTCCTGGGCTCCCTTATTCTTAACCTGTAACTCGACAGCTCGGGCTAATCGCTCCACAAATGTTACTAAAGATTCTGATGGAAGCTGCTTTATTTTACTGTAAGGCTGGAAAGACTTATCAGGCTGGGTTGCTAATTGAATTGGCAGATTCTTATTATCAACAGCTGTTTCAGGATTATGCCAAAGCTCCGGAAGCAAATCTTTTTGGAGGTCAAAGGGAACTGTAGTATTTCTTTAAAAGCTAAATTTGCTTTTAAACGGTTGCAAAAGTATTCTCTTTCATATTTGAATTTGGCCTGAGCTTTGCATAAACCCTGAATCGCCTGTTGGGGGAAGGGGTCCCAATTACTGTGGACAGCACTCCCTCTTTTTGACTGTTGATATGTGAAAGGGGTGGCAGAAAAGTCAGGATCACTTCCTGCTTCTGGGTTCCCGGCTCCCCCCCTCTCCTCCCCCTGGCTCCGGGGCGCGGGAACCAGGACTGTGGGTGGGGAAACCGTGGGAACCAGGGGCAGGGAGGGGCTGGAGGCTTGAGTCACACGGGGAGGAGTCGGAGGGCGGAGGTTTGAGGGTAGGGGGCAGAGTCAGAGGGGAGAGCAGTGCTGGGGGTGGCACCAAAGGGAAGGAGGGGTCTGGGGAGAAAAAGGGACTGCTGGAAGGAGGGACAGGCAAAGGGAGAAACTTCTCCTGGTTTGGGAGCACATGGCTTCGGCCATTTTGGACAAAGGAATCCCCTCCATCTTGTGACCCCCCCACCTGGGAACCACTGAGATGGGAGGTTTGAGCATTCAGATTGCCTGCAAAGGTACAAGCTGGGGGACATTCACAAAGAACTGGCCTTTTTTCCTTTTTATTTTGCTTTTGCAATGCAAACTTACTTTTTAAGCTATAAAAAGCAAAATTTGCATCTTCTTTATTGTTAGAGGAACAGATTCAACTATTTTTTTTTGTTATAGCCTCCCAAAATTCTGGGGAGCTTATTTGCTCTAATGATAAGTGTGGAAACTGAGAAAACAACCACAGAGTTAATTTTTTCAGCTGTTTCGTTGAATAATGGGTCTCGCCATTATTCAAGGTATATAAAATGTAATAATAAACTCTTTTGTGAGGTACAGACAGCCTAGCACCCATTTTTGGCTCAGATTTTGAGTTTCTGTGTCCTCTTTATTGTGACTGAGAAACTGAATGGGGAAAAAAAAAAAAAGAAAAAAAAAAACAAAAAAAAACAAAAAAAAACAAAAAAAAAAACCACCACACCTCACTGGAGAGAAAAAAAGCCAAAAGGGGAAACAGTTTCCTTTTCCACTCCCCCAGGCTGCCAAAAGCACTTTGAAGGTTTACTCTGAAAGCAAAACCTTCCCCGATAGAGGAAAAAACCCTTTTCCCTGAGGAATCCCACCTCTGAAAAAGATTTTCCCTTAGAAAATTTGTGACATTTGGCATTTGTGAGTCATTGAGGAGCAAGGGGTGGAGCTTCCTGTGCTGATACTGAGTGGCTGGTTATAAGAGGTCTCTGGGGAGCGCGGCAACCTGGAGCAGGCAAACAGGGGTGTGGTGAGTCACTGGGGTGTGGACAAGGCAGTTTGCACAGCAGTTCGTGCAGGCAGTATTGCGAGCAAGTAAGGTGTCCTCTGTGCTGTTTGAAGTATTTCTGCTGCCTGGTTCCTTTTGGGATGTCTGCTAGTAATGGTTTCTACATGGTCAAAAACTGTGGTTGGTATAACTATATGTGAACAAGTAGAGCCCTCCAAAAAGGAGGCGTCTGTACAGACCCATTCCTGCCCAGAATGTTTGAGCTTATCGGTGGCTTCGGGGGTGCTGTGGAGGAGGCCTGCCTACGGTGTGCACAGGTGAGTATCTCCTTTCACTGGTGGCTGAGCTTAGGGAGGAAGCTGAAAGATTAAGAAGTATCAGGGAAAGTGAAATGGAAATAGACTGGTGGAGTTCAGCCATTCCATCTTTAAGGGAGGCCTCTGACTGTGAGTCTGACTTACATGCCTCCCACTCTCAGATAATAGAAGGGCACCTGATAAATGAAGAGGAGTGGAAATGTATCCGCGCTCGGGGAGATAATAACAAAAACTTCTCCCCTTCCCTCAGCCAGGTGCCACTTCAGAATAGATATGAGGTCCTGGATCTAGAGGGCCAACTAGATGATTTAGAAGAAAATTTTCTGCCCAGTGAGTCCCCCAGTTATGATTCACCTGAAAGATGCATCACCACCTCTAACATCAAGAAGAGAAGAAGGGTAATCGTAGTAGGTGACTCCCTTCGGAGACAAACAGAGGGCCCTATATGTCGACCGGACCCAACCCACAGGGAGGTCTGCTGTCTCCCTGGGGCTCGGGTACAAAATATCACTGAGAGACTTCCTGCGCTGATTCAGCCCTCTGATTATTACCCACTGCTGATACTCCAGGCTGGCAGTGGTGAGATTGAAAGAGGAGTGTGAAGGCAATTAAAAGAGACTTTAGGGCACTGGGTCAGGTAATTGATAGGGCAGGAGCACAGGTAGGGTTCTGCTCAGTCCCTTTGGTGGCAGAGGAAAATGATGAAAGAAACAGGAGAACTCACACCATCAACAAGTGGCTTAAGGGTTGGTGTCATCAGCAAAATTTTGGATTCTTTGATCATGGAGAAATTTTTACAGCACCTGCTCTGCTGGAACCAAATGGGATACATCTCTCTGTTAAGGGCAAAATATTCTTAGCTCATGAACTGGCAGAACTTGTTGAGAGGGCTTTAAACTAGGTTTGAAGGGGGAAGGGGGATGCAGCTGGACTGTCTGAAAGCAGGCCCAAGGGTTGCAAGGCTGAGTCAGGGGTGAAATCAGTGGCCCAGCTGAAGTGCATGTATACCAATGCATGCAGCATGGGTAACAAACAGGAAGAGTTGGAGGCCATGGTGTAGCAGCAGAGCTATGATGTAGTTGCCATCACGGAAACATGGTGGGATAACTCACATGGCTGGAGCACTGCACTCAATGGCTACAAGCTCTGCAGAAGAGACAGGCAAGGAAGAAGAGGTGGAGGGGTGGCCCTTTATCTTAAGCAGACTTTTGATACTGTAGGAATTGAAACTAAGGAAGATGGAGCTGAATGCCTATGGGTAAGAATTAAGGGGAAAACTGACAAGGCTGACATCCTACTGGGAGTCTGTTATCGTCCACCCAACAAGGAAGAAGAGGTGGACAACTTATTCTATAAGCAGCTAGGTAATGTTTCAAGATCATCAGCCCTTGTTCTTGTGGGTGACTTCAACCTACCAGACATCTGCTGGGAACTTAATACAGCAGAAAAGAGGTAGTCCAGGAAATCTTTAGAATGTATGGAGGACAACTTTTTGTCGCAGCTGGTGGGTGAGCCCACCAGGGGAGGGACTATGTTAGATCTATTGTTTGTGAATAGAGGTGGAAGATGTGGTGGTTGGAGGTCGCTTGGGGCAAAGTGATCATGAAATAATAGAGTACTCAATATTTGGTGAAGTCAGGAGGAGCACCAGTAAAACTCTTGCATTGGACTTCCGGAGGGCAGACTTTGGCCTGTTAAGGAGACTTATTCAGAATGTCCCTTGGGAAGCAGCCCTTAAAAACAAAAGAGTTCAGGAAAGCTGGGCATGCCTCAAAACAGAGATCTTCAGGGCGCAGGAAAAGACTGTCCCTGTGTGCCGAAAGGTAAGTCGATGGGGTAAACATCCAGCCTGGATGAGCAAGGAGGTTTTGGAGGAACTTAGGAATTAAAAGAGGATGTATCAGCTTTGGAAGGGGGGTCAAGTCTCTCAGGAAGTATTTAAGGGAGCTGCTAAAGCATGTAGGAAAAAAATTAGGGAGGCCAAAGCTCAGTTCAAACTTAGAATGGCAGTTTCTGTAAAGGATAATAAGAAATGTTTTTACAAATATATTAATGCTAAAAGGAAGGGTAAGACCTACCTTTGTTCTTTACTGGCCAAGGGAGGGAACTTAATATCTGCAGATGAGGAGAAGGCAGAACTGCTTAATGACTACTTTGCCTCAGTTTTTAGTGAGGAGATGACTTGCATTCAAGACAACTGCCCTCCTGGGCTGGTAGATGGTGTCAGGGAGCAGAATGGTCCCCTCATTATCGAAGAGGTGGCAGTCAGAGAACTACTGAAATGCCTGGATATCCAGAAATCTATGGGTCCAGATGGGATCCATCCCAGAGCGATGAGAGAGCTGGCAGATGAGCTTGCTAAGCCACTCTCCATCATCTACCATCAGTCTTGGCTCACTGGTGAGGTTCCAGATGACTGGAAGCTGGCCAATGTGACACCCATTCACAAAAAGGGTGCAAAGGAAGATCTTGGTAATTATAGACCAGCCAGTCTGACCTCAGTACCTGGCAAAATAACGGAACAGTTTATATTAAGTGCCATCACACAGAACTTACAGGATGGCCAGGGTATCAGACCCAGCCAACATGGGTTTAGGAGGGGTAGGTCATGTTTGACCAACCTGATCTCCTTTTTTGACCAGGTGACCCACCTGGTAGATGCAGAAAGGGCTGTGGATGTTGTCTATTTGGACTTCAGCAAGGCCTTTGACACTATCTCCCACAGCATACCTCTAAATAAGCTGGCAGCTCGTGGCTTGGACAAGAGCACTCTTTGCTGGGCTAGGAATTGGCTGGATGGCCGGGCCCAGAGAGTGGTGGTGAATGGTGCTGCATCCAGCTGGGGCCAGGCACCAGTGGTGTCCCTCAGAGATCTGTGCTGGGGCCAGCTCTGTTCAATATTTTTATTGATGACATGGATGAAGGCATGGAGTCTTTCATTAGTAAATTTGCAGATGTCACTAAGCTGGGAGTGTGTGTTGATCTGTTGGAAGGACAAAGGGCTTTGCAGAAAGACCTGGAACGGTTGGACAGAGGGGCAGAGTCCAATAGGATGAAGTTTAATAAGTCCAAGTGCCGAGTCCTGACTTTGGCCACAATAACCCCCTGCAACGTTATAGGCTGGGGACGGTGTGGCTGGACAGTGCCCAGGAGGAAAGGGACCTGGGGGTACTGGTGACAGCAGCTGAACAGGAGCCAGCAGTGTGCCCAGGTGGCCAAGAGGGCCAATGGCATCCTGGCCTGGATCAGGAATGGTGTGGCCAGCAGGAGCAGGGAGGTCATTCCTCCCCTGTACTCTGCACTGGTGAGGCCACACCTTGAGTATTGTGTCCAGTTCTGGGCCCCTCAGTTTAGGAAGGACGTTGAGATGCTTGAGCGCATCCAGAGGAGGGCGATGAGGCTGGTGAGGGGCTTGGAGCACAAGCTGTATGAAGAACAACTGAGGGAACAGGGGTTGTTTAGCCTGGAGAAAAGGAGACTCAGAGGCGACCTTATCACACTCTACAGCTTCCTGAAGGGTGGCTGTGGTCAGCTGGGGGTTGGTCTCTTTCTTCAGGCAACAACAGACAGAACAAGAGGACACAGTCTCAAGCTGCGACAAGGGAGATATAGGCTGGATATTAGGAAAATGTTTTTCACTGAAAGAGTGATAAAGTACTGGAATGGCTTGCCTGGGGAGGTGGTGGAGTCACCATCCCTAGAAGTGTTTAAAAAAAGACTGGATGTGGCACTTGGTGTCATGGTCTAGTTGAGGTATTAGAGATGGGTTGGACTCGATGATCTTGAAGGTCTCTTCCAACCTAAAAATTCTGTGATTCTGTGATATACTTGCCATATTTAAAACTGAAAGCGGTACTCACCAAAATTCCAGCTTTTCTTTCCTTTCTTTCCCAATCACTCCTTGTGCCTGAGACTGACCCTTTTCGGTGCAAAAAGAGCTTCTAGTCTCTGATCCCAGGGTCATATTTCCACGAGCATGTGGTCACCTTCCCTGGAACAGCTTGCCATTCAGGGGGGCTTCTTCGCAGCACTCTGATGGGATTTTTGAGTCCAAGGGAGAAAACTGCAGCCCTGGCCTGTAGAATCCTGTGTTTCGGAGACTCCACAGCGAACGCCAAGCCTGACGGGTCTGTATCTCTGCATGGGCTATGTTTCGTGACTCATGTACCTGCATGAGATTCCTCGGCCACGTGCTCCCCGAGTGGTTCTTCCAGCTTTTTGGGAACCTTTTGTGGCTTCGAGCTACACATTAAGGCGCCAGTTGTAGTTGTCCCCACGAGACTAGACGGCCGCCGATGGCAAAAGTAAGAGTCTGTTCTCTGGCACCGGCTTGGATATTACAGCTTTTATTCTCAAGTCCTGCTCTGCTTGCTGGAGACCTTTCCCAATGACTCGCCGATGCCAGAGAGCCCTGGCCCCTCTCCCGTCATGGCTTTTTCCCCAGGGGGCAGGGCCCAGAGGCAGGGCCCAGAGGCACCACCCAATCAGGGAGAAGCAGCAGGGGAACAGAGTTAGGTTACATTTCAGTGTGGGGGATGGGCACTGCTGGGCAAGGACAGATAGAAAAGAACATTACTAATCCGATGAAATATAAACCAAATTAATGCATTACAACAATCTAGGAAATACCAGGACAGAGACATCAAAAATGGAATATTTTCAAGTATCTCTTGTTAAGAGCCACAATTGCATTTCTGTTAAATATAATCAATTGTCTAAGTAAAAATGAAAGTTAAGGTTTATGAGAAAGGAACTGAACCAGGCAATATATTTGGCAAGAAGTAAACAAATGAACTAATAAAAAGACTGAGCTTCAATCATACAGAAGCCTTATTTTTTCTAGACATATTATTGATCTAGTGGTAGATATTATCTATAAAATTTCTTCATTTAGAAAGGATGTCCATTTGGTAAAAGACACATAATTTCTCAAAATATATTCTTTTGATATCATGTGTAATTAAACTAAGCAATGCAATGCCACAGGATGTTCTGAAGGCCAGATGTCTAAGTGAGCTTAAAAAGAAATATGACAAGGTCATGGAATATAAGTCTGGGACTATTAAAACTGCCATGCCTGACTTCATTCTTGAGTTTGAGAATTTCCAAAGCTATTGATTCATGTATGTTAAGAAAGCTAACCAGTAAAGTAGTTTCTTTGCTCCTATACTTTTTCATAAGTGAATGGGAAGAAAAACCCTGGGTTACGTTGACCTGTGGTCCCTTTCTTTATAGTCCTTTGTAATTACATTATCACCAAGGCCACTTAGATACTTGGACATTTAAACATTTGAAGTAGGCTAGCTGAAGCTAGTGATTCAAGACCTAAAGGTTGATATTGCTAAATTTACTTTGTGAGTCCTACAAGAGAACAGGAGCATTATGTGAATTGGTTACTGATTAATTCTCAAATACTCAGCCAGCAAGATCAGCCACAATCAACCTTTCTGTAGACCACAGCTGCATTCTATGCAGCCTAAAGTATCATACATACAATTTTATATATACATATATATGTGTGTGTATGCAATTTATATATAATAACAGAAATTATTTTATTATGATGGATTATATATAAAAATATTTCTCCCTGAAATGTATATTCATTTTAAAATCAGACAGTTGCTGGATAAAAGGGAAAAAGAATCAACATGAAAACAATTCTCAACTTTTCCTTCTTGCAGCAATACAGGAATTTCTGGGCTACTTTCCAATTGCATTCTCTTCTCTCAGTCCCTTTCTCTTACCTTCTTGCTTCACCAGAATCCAGCTTTGACAGAGGAGTTGGAAGTTTTCCCTTAGCCTCTTTGAATCCCCTAGTTTATGCTAGTAGGAGCTCTGAATCAGTTCCATAGCTACTGTACACAAGGTGGGCACTTCTATCTTATCCTTTTGTCCTCTGACAGGGAAAAAAACTGATTATTTAATCATGTGCCTTCACATGAAAACCCCAAGGTCCTGATCCTCAGAAGGAGGAAACAGCTCTAAAGACATGTTTATGTAGTTATTTCAGTAAGGCCCTAAATCTTCACTTTGAGGTTTACCAGCTGAACCATCAACCTAATAAAGTGTAACATGGTGCAATTTGGAGCTTCTCTGAAAAGTAAGCATAGCACTGAATGTAAACTGATAGTGCTCAGAATCCAAAATTAAATCCAAAATTAAATCTTCCTGCTGCATGGATAGAGCACCCTAATAGGTCTGTAGTTCAAAGACTTCCAACTGAGTGGCATTTAGGAAACTTTTTACTTATTTTATTTAGGAACATTTTTACTTGGTTAGCCACCACTTCCAATTAAGACACTGAGATTAATGGGTTGAAACCCCAGCTCATTTTTTTAAAGATAGCCTTTCAGTTATGAGCTTTATTGTCTTTTTTTTTTTTTTGTCTTTTTTTTTTTTTTTTTTACTAACTAGAATTGCTCATAAAATCTTTCAGAACTAAAAGTAATTTAAGAAGCTGTTCCTTGATGTGTTTCAGCTATTAGATTCCAGCTCCCAGCTTTGACTCCATAACTGACAATGTGTAGACAGGCTTAGTGTATGTTAACATATCAAACATGGACGTAAATTTGATGTGTTAGCAGGTCTGCTCTGATTAAACTTAGGATCAAGAACTTAATTGCATCACTATATAAGCACAACCTTTATTGGATTACTAACCTGCAGAGAAGGGCAAAAAGGCAAATGTGTCTCTGTACATATGATTTTACATTGTTTAGTCTTATTGACTACGCCCTGTTCAACCTCAGGAACACTTACTTCTTTGGAGTGATTGCATAGAGAACATAATCCCTCAATTTATAAAATCTGAATAAACTTATCTTGCACCTGTCACCTTTTGTTGAGTGTCAGAACAATTAAATGGGTTCTGAAACAAGCAGTCTGGATCTCATATGTTTGTTATTATAATTGAAATTAGAAGTCTGTTTATGAACAAAAAACCCTAACACCTTTTCCATAGGCTATTTGGGAACAGAACCTTTTTCTAATAGGATTCTCCTTTCTTCTGAGCAGAAGCATGTAAAGATGAACTCTAGTGGACAAATGGATGAGACTTGAGCCAGGAGAAGACCCTGGGAACCTGCTGAAAAGAAATCAGGATATATTAGAAAACAGCCTACAGCATGGTGGTAAGGACGCTTTGCAATCTGACTCAGAGGAATTGTTCTAGTGTTGCTAACTGCCTCGGGCAGCTCAGTGAAAAACAAGATGAAAGGGAAAGGTGTGTCCTTCCTACAAAGAAGACTAGATTTTATTCAAATAAAGACTAATTTTACTTCTATATTTATTGTAATAAAACATAGATTTGGAAGATTTTTGTCTCTTATGACATTAATTTCAAAGGAAATGTGCTGTAGATACACTAGAGAACTGCCTGATTTAGAGCCCCACAACAAAGACTAGAGGTTCACAGGTTTCAGACAACAGGGCTTTAAGGGTATTCATCTCTCTGTACTCCAGTATTTAGTAAAAATAGCTCCTGTCTCCAACAAGATTAAAAAAATCAGATTAATTTAATAGTGACTCCATGAATGAATACTTTATCTCATGGCTCTTTTGCCAGCAGTTTATTTAATTTCATGACCTATACCAGTCTGGCTCTTGAACTTGGGTTCAACCAGGCTCCTGTATATCATTTGGTCTAAGGAAAAAGGAACAGATCACTAGACCTCTTAGTTTTATATACACTATATTTTTTTAGAAAAGAATATAAAGATTTTATTAAAAGTAAATATTCTGTTAGAAATGGAATTTTAGCTTTTTTGAAAAGAGTAGAGTTTGAACATATGTTAAACTATTAAAACCTATTACACAGTTGAAGATAAACACAATAAAAAGTCTAATGCTTCAACCAAAGATGCTTTGCCTTGATAGGCTCTAATCATTCTTAAAGAAAGAAAAATGAATAGACTAGTTCATGTTGAAAGAATATTTTACTATTCATAAAAGTATAATAAATTATTAGGCTTTTTGGTGTACAGCGCTTTAATTAAAAAATATAGTTTTCTTCTCAAATATGATAATGTGCTTTGCATGATGGATTAAAAGCCCCTGAAATTCTACATGTCACAGAAAATAAACTCCTTTTTTTCTAATTAGAAAAATTAATGTTGGTTACTGTTACAATATTAAATGTTTGATGGACTGAAATGATACTAGATTACCTTAAACCTATTAATTATAAAAGATGAATGCCAAATACAAACTCAAAACACATCAAAGTGCACAATAACTTTATAGAAAAAAAGAAGGAAATAAAATGTAAATGTATTTGTCACATTGTGCCTGATTTGGCCTCTTATGTGTACTTTCTTAATGTGCAATTTATACAGCACAACTAATTCTGATGGCTTATTTCGCAATGCAGAAAGTTTAAAAACAATTTACATATTTTTCTCCGAACTTTCTATGGCAGTTCATGAATTACCATGTAAAGGCTAAAGATTATCCACATGAAAGCAGAAAGAAAATATCCTAATGTTTTATTTCCTTTTTTTTTTTTTTACCCACAGAGTAAACAAATGTAGCTGGATAATAACAGAGAAATATAAGGAAATTTTATAAAACATTGATGGGATTAGTCTCACTTAGTTTTTGAGGTATATGAAAATCTAGTTTGCATTTAAGTTTATTTTTCTGTGTTCCTGCTGTAACTAGTAAAGACAAACAGACATCTGAAGGGCAGTTCCTCAGTGGTGGTGTGCAGAATATGTTTGCTCTTCTGGTTTTTTGACATTTATATAAATTGATTTTCAAACCCATGTCTTCCAGAGTGTATATTTCTCTCTGCATATGCAAAGGTAGCCGAAGAGCTCTATTCAGCTGTCCACACACTTCTTTTTCAATGTTCTAGACTCTGCTTCTGGCTTACATCAACATTTCCACACACCTCCTTGAAGAGTTCTGTAGCATGCTAGACTTGGCAGATATTCGTGGACATTTTAAGATGTAATAAAGTCTCATACAATTCAAGCTCAAGATGATCAGTTAAATCTTAGTTGAACTGAACAGGAATCAGTTTGTCTATATTTAGACATCTAGACCTACATGTCCTCTGGTTTATCTAAATTCCTATTCAACTCTAGCAGAAATAGCAGATGAGATTCACCTAACCTCTTTCTGTTGGAGATCCCCTAAGCTCTCAGATACAATAACATGGAGCCTGACTGACAGCCAACAAGGCTGGGACAAGACTTGAACCCTTCTGAAGAAGCAGTTAAAAGTCAGATGGAATAACCTCATGGCATATAAAACTGCAGTAGTTTATGTGTCACCAGATTAATTTTTTTCCTTCATCACTGCAGTTCATGACATGCAGAATTATTTTTCTCATCCCACAGAAATCACCTAAATTTGATCCCCTGAAGAGCTCTCCAAATTTTGGTGACTATACCGTCTACGATTGTATTGGTTGTAAAGGAGGCCTACACACTCTACTTCAAGATGGACTCTGCCTTATTCTGAAAGTTGATCTCACTCAAAAGAAGTAGGATGAGCAGAGCCTTTCCTTTGAAGTGACAGAAATTCCATCTTTTGTGTTACTGATGAAGTAAAGGTCAACAGAATTAACCCCTACAAGTATAGAACATCAAATATTCATATAACAGAAAGCGCTAAAACATTTGTGGGCTTGGAGAGATTTTGAAGCTGCATCTAGGTTTATCTGCTGAGGGACATTAGCAACCAAATCAGATTCAGGTCACTTCAGAACTGTGATTCTCATTCACTATATACTTTTTTCTGAAAACCAAGATAGAGAGAAATTCTGGTTAATCGAATTATAAGCAAGTTATCGTCTGGCAACATGTATCTCTGGCTTGAAATTTTTTCCATGAATTCTCTACTAAACATAGTAAATCCATCTGAACACTAAGGATGTCCCAAGGTAAGGTTATATAAAATCACACAGCTTCAAATTTTGGATACATGCATCCAACTTTTATTTCAATCAATATGCATGATACACAAAAATTTTATATAGAAGTAAATATGTCCATTTTACTTTGGGAAAAATAAAATTTATGGTAGCTTTTTAAATAACTTGAACTATCAAGTGCCTAGTGCTTTGTGTCATGTAGGTTTTTATGGTGTTTTTTTCCTAAATATCACATTAAAAGCAGAGTTAGACATACTTCACATAAACACCAATGTAATCATATTTGTACACTTGTGTACGAGTCACTGTCCCACAAGATAAGTACAGCAACAGAGCTTCCCTTTGACATCAGAAAAATATTAATATTTAAAGCTATTGCATGCCTTTATCTCCTGCTGATAAGTTTTCCTTGGAAAAGCTGTAAGAGATATTTTGAACAGATGGTTACTGGTTAGTTCTATCCTGCATCTCTTCATAACTGCCACAGAGCTTTACCATTCATTAATCTTCCATAGACTTCCAGTAGCACAGCAACAAAACTGCACATATACACACTCTGAGGCCAGGACTGCTGTCAGGCCTAAAATTAAACTGAAGTGCACTGTGCCAAGTCTTTTAACAAAACTCTCCTATAAAACAATTAGAAAAATAAACATTTAGCTTGGAGCCTGACCCATGAACATTGAGCCCTAAAAGAGAGGGCACCAGTTGGTCATTACATTTAGGGCATTCTATGAAGCAAGTTGAGCTGTGATTTGTCAGTGGGAAAAAAACCAGGAAACATCTGGTTTGAATTCACCTTGACTCATTAAGGTTTAAGGAGAGAGCTATTTCCTTCGTTTGAAGTGACGAGGGGAAAATATACATTATACCCACAACATCCCCTATGATCCTTGCATTTGTAATGAGGTCTCTACACAGCAGGTGATAACTAAATAAAATTGCAATCTATTTTTTTTTTTTTAATTAGGCCACAAATTCTAAATTTTCCCTGTTGCTTGGAGAACAAACATATGCATCGAATTCCTGATCTTCTGGGCTTCATTTACAAAAAATAGCTCTAGCATTTCAGTCTCTGAACTCTGCCAAAGCTTCCACTCATGTGTTTCTCTAATATATTTTTTAAACTAGAGATGGTGGAAATATTATTTTTTTAAATGCTGAATTCTTTCTCACAAAATTTTCCATAATTTTGCTTTCCAACATTTCTGAAAATCAATATTGGCAACTATACAAGGAATTCAAAGAGAACTTTGATCCTAGTATTGTACAGTGCTGAAAGGCTGGCTCTGCCATTTTCCCTTTCTATCTCCTCCATCATTTGTGGGTGAGGTATACCCAGAAAGTATTGTAAGGTGACAAACTCAACAATACAAGCAGCAGCAGTTTGGAAGACTAACTTATAATCTATCTTTTATGGCAATGTAGATATACATATTACATGTGTGAACAGATGTTCCTAAAATCCAAAACTGAAGTGTTGCAATGACTAGGAGAACAAAGCTCCGTTGTAAATAATTACATTGTTCCTGCAGTCTATCTCTTCTCTTCTTTATTTCCTTTGTTTTTCCATGGGAAAATAAGAAAGATTACATTTTTACTTCACGAAGTTTTATTGACTAATCTAATTGTTATCTTTCAAATGCAAATTTGAGGTTTTAATTTAGAACTACTACTATCTTTTAATTGCATCAGTTTTACAGGAGAATTAGTATTAGTGTGCAATCTCTATAATCTCTATAATTATGGAGATTTCTGCAGTGGGAATCATAGAGCTCTAGATATTATGTATCTGAATTTCTCTGTTTACCTTAATATACTTTTGTTGCAAAATACCTCCAGGTAGAGTTATGCAAAGCTGCAATATTAAAAGACAAGTCTTCTTGAAATTTATCTTACACACTGAATAATTTTAAATACCTTTGCTAATATTATTCCCTTTAAATCTGTGTTTCTATCTAGTGTGTAGCTTGGGCAGGCATTTCAATATCCAGAGTCTCACACTAATGCAAAGTAAAATAACTAAGATGCTTGGTTAAACCACTCACATCTTCTCAATATGCATATAATGCTGCATACAGTGTTACTGAAGTAAGTAGAACTGTTACAAATCTATACCAGAAAATTGCTTGTCATTAAAAAGGTATAAATTTCTCTCCAGATAGTTCCTATTTCAATACATGCTTCTCACATTTTATTCTTTGTTTGCTGATATTAAAAAAAAAAAAAAAAAAAAAAAAATCAAATCCCCAACACAATGTGTGAAACCAGCCTGTGAAGAGCTCCTGAACATGAGACTTTTCTAAATTTTCAGACAGAATGAATCCATGTTCAAAGATTCATGATCTTGTTATTGTAGCAGCATAAGCTGCAGACTTAGAAGGTCTATGACCAGCAGAATTCTGATCTTGGAATTAACAATGCATCTTGGCTTACCTGATACTAGCACATAACAATGTGCTTTAATTTTTCTAATGTATGTAAAGATAAAGAAAGATATATATATTCAGGCAAACTATAGAGCACACAGTCATGGTCCCACTTCTATTTCAGAATATTTTTTAGTATCACACAGAATACAACTTTTCAATACAAATTTAGTTTGTTACTACATCTATTAGTGGAAAATAAATAGTATGTTATACACAACACTTAAATATATTTAGTTTCTTCTCATAGATTTTTCCTGGGGAGAAAAAAGAGGTCTTTATGATAAATTTCTATCACATACCTATGCAACAGGGAACCCAGGGTAAGATTACTGAATGTTTACCAGATGCAAATCTTTTTCAGCCTTTTAGAACAAAAATTTATATTTTCATCTACAGAAATTACATAGCATCTAAGGCTGCAAAACTAATGGGATAATTCTTTGGTATTCAGTGTTAATAATGCATCCATATCAAAACATTCATACCCTCCAGTATCAGAAGTTACATCCATATTTTCTTTTGGGAATTGTTCCTTTCTGAAACTGCCATTGCAAGCTATTTGTTGTTGCTTTTTGTAACAAACCAGAAAGCACATGAATGAGTATTATAAAATAACAGTACAGACTAGTGTTCTGCATTCTAGTGTTCTGCAAAAGTTCTCTTGCCCTGCTGATTTACCAGAATAGATGCAGGCCAAAGTATGAGTAGAAACGAGACACAACGCTGTCCAAAGCTACTGCTGAGAAGGAAAGATAACCTTTTGGTCTTTTCGTGAGTAAACTTTGAGTGTGATTTGTATTTAATAAGGGACAATAAAACTGTTCAGTATTTGAAGTAGATAGGTCAAATATGTATAACCAAGATAGCCTGCTTTGCCAAAGTAAGTGCATTGTTACAGACATTAAGAACTACAAAAGATGCCCAATTACTACTTTTTATTGATTTATTAATATAACCCAGTAAATATGATGGCACTTTACAGACAAATAGGAGCCATATCCCTGAGCTGAAAAGCATGCACTCTAAAACAATTGAGGTAGCAACATTATGAAGGTGTTAAGACCTGGATAAAGGGTAAGAGAGAATACTTTCTTACAATGGATTGACAGAGACTGACAAAATAATGATGTAATTACAGCATTTTGCTATTTTGGTACCAATATTAAAGAGATTATTTTAACTGTATAAAGTAGGTTTTTGTTGAGTTTGGGTTTTTTTTTTTTTTTTCCCTTGAAGAAAGTTCCAGAAAAATACTTTACCTCTTCAGTTTCTTTGCATAGTGAGCATGATTATTTTTACAAAATGCAATTGTGATAGTATATGATCTAAACCCAACTTTGTTCAGCACAACTCCTTGTTGTAGTTTTTATCTCCAGCTGAAATTTAAACAATTAAAAGTAAATCAAAAAACAAAATATTTTGAAGAGAGATAATTGCAAGATAGTGCATTTATCTGCTAATTGTCTGAGGACAAATTCACAGAAAGCTACTTTTGTTGGCTTTTGTTATCTGGCTAAGGGCAATAAATTTCAGATGGTTTGTTCTGCTGATAATCAAGTTACTCATCAGGTTGTTCAAGAATTAGGCATCATTAGATGTTTAATAAATATATAAGTTTTAATATTAAAGTTTTTTGTCCTCAGTGCATAATATGTACCCCTAACCTAGTATATTAATTTGATATTCAAGGGACACTGTGTGATAAAACATTTTGTTCCCTTCCAAATGGATGTACTTGGGGCATCATGTATGGGGAAAGTTCTGCAACATTTTCTCAATTTTATTAAAACATTTCAGCATAATCGAAAAGATGTGACAAGAGCTTCCCTAAGGTCTTTGGAAACTGTTTCATTCTTGTGCACTTACATTCCGTGACTTTCAAATGTAAATGAGCACAAACATCTCAATGCAAACATTGGACAAGAATTTTTATAGTTGCAGTTCATATTTCAAATCATAAACTTTCTACTTCTAATAAAAAACTGTATTTCATACTCTTATTCTTTGCTCTAATTCTCTGTTCTCTGCTAGCAAAATCCAATAAATTTCTAAGAGGTGTCCCCTGTAATTTCTTCCCCAGATTTCTGGAGTGTAAAACTTCCTTGTTTTCAATGTTCAGCAACTGCTTCTTTTGCTCTTAGGAATATATCTATGGTTTTAATATAATAAAGGATTGAACTGTCTAAGTGTAGCTGTAAAGATATTGCATGAGTCAAATGAGAAAGTAACTGGAATTCAGTGAAACACACCCTTTCACCTGATCTGCAGGGAGAAATCATGTCACTGCTCTTAGGCTGTCTTAAATACAACATGAAATTCATTCTTTTACCAAGATATTTCATATATATTAGCAATAATCAAATGCAAGTGTTGTGACACAATGAATAGTGCCCTATACATTGTCAGGGTTGTAGTGCACACCTCTTTCATAAGCCATTTAGGAAGATGTGGCATATGACTCCTTCCAAAGAACTTCCTTCCTACTTTGGACTTTAGAGGACCAGAATGTAAACAGGTTTCATTGCTTCTTTAAAGGTAAAAATACAAATCTGTGAAAAGGTAACTCCAGTAAGAGTTGGGAAAATCCCTGCTGTCTCCCAAACCCAAAGTTTTTGGTTTTCTCTCACTCAGAAAGGACCTTTAGGCCTGTGTTGTCGTGGCAAGTTAAATAGCTATTACAATGGAGCAAACATCACTAAGGTTTTAAGGGGGAAAAAAAACAAACAAACAAGAAAAACCCTTAATCCAGCCATGCTTAAAGTAGTTTAGGTTGACAATCCAAAACCAAAATTCACCAACTTCCTAGCAGCTTTTGAAAGAAGTTTGATGCCATTGACAGTGTATTGAATGGAAATCACACATTCATTCAAAATATCCTGCACCTAACTATGGAAGCCGTATTTCTGTAAAGAACAGGACCAAATACAATTACTTACACAACCTCTTCCACTACCATTATTTTCAAGTTTCCCTTCACAAGTATGGATCAGATCCAAGAATATTAGACCTCAATGTATATTTACTGTTTATTCTTTGAAAATTTATCCCTGTGCTAAACATCCAACAAAGATTTATAAGTAATTTAGTCCATTTTAACTAAAAGGCTCACAGTGTTGTATCTCTTCTACATGCATGAAAACCATGTCCTTTTCCTTGTTTATTCAGTTCTTAGAACTTACAGGAAGGTACCTGCCTTGTTCCTTCTTTCACTGGCCTAGAGCAGCCTAGGACAGACAGAATTAAATGGTTCTTGTTATTCTACATCCATACTTTATATGAGTTTCTATTAGTGTTATTTATGAGTCTCTACACCACACTGTCAAACTGAGGTTTCTTGACTATGTGAGGTTTTTGTGTATATGAGACATTGATCTGGATAAGCTGTGGTCAGGAACACATGTTTACCTTGCCTAGATTTTCTCATACATTTCAGATGCTAGCTTTAGTTTCCTGTAGAATTAAATGGAAAGCCGATACAGTTAAAAAAAAAAAAAAAAAAAAAAAAAAAAAAAAAAAAAAATTTAGAAAGGCTTTTATTATCTTTTAGAAAGAACTTAATTTAGTTGAATAGAAATAACTCAGGGTGCCTATTAAGACTGTTATCACCCTTAAATAAAGGAATAGAATGCATGGAATATGACACAAGTTGATTTTAGGGAATCTTTCTGAATCTGCTGCTTCAGGTTATTGATACTGCAAAACAACCTCAGTGAAAAACATCACCTTTTCTGTATGCATGAGGTGAGATATCTGTAACTATTTAATAAAATTACCCATCTGGCCTCAGCTGACCAAAGGGATATTCCAGACCTCATGTCACCATGCTCAGCATATAAAACTGGGCAATTATAAAGGAAAAGGGAGGATGTTTGGAGTAACGGAGCCCTTCTTTTCTGGAGAGGGCTGTACAGCTGCCTGTTCATAGGGAGTCATGAATGAATTCTTATGTTGCTTTCTCACACACAGTTTTTACTTTCTCTATTAAACCGCCTTTGTCTCAACTCATGTGCTTTCTCACTCTTATTCTTCCCATTATCTCCCTCATCCTACCAGGAAAGGAAGGGGTGTGAATAAGTGGCTATGTGGGGTTTAGTTGCCAGCTGGGGTTAAACCAAGACAAGCTAGAAGCAGTTGGATTTAAAACAGAAGATCATGCCTGATTCTACCATATTTATTACCTATATTATGATATTTACATCTAGTGCAGAGACCTTTCACACATTTTAATTTGTGTCAAACTTTCAGACTTTCCTAAAATGTAAAACATGTTAATTAACACATCATATACATTATTCACCATGATACATGTTGGCAGTATTCAAATTGTAAAAGTTTTTCTGTGTGTATAAATTTAGCAACCACTCTTAGAACATTTGAGTTACAGAGCAACTGCTGATTAGATAGATATTCAAAGTATAGCAAAGGCACAGGACAGCAACATCCAGCATTCCCCATTTGAAAATTTATCCTGCATATATACTGTCACTTAGCAGTATGAAAACTGTATCCCCGCAGTAGAAAAAAATAGTATTGCAGCATCTCTTATATTAATATATATTAATAGCAGATGCTGATCATTGTTATGGATGTTCTTCTTACCAGGCACTCAGATACACAGTTGACACATATTCATACTCAAAAAGGCAATCATGTACTACTACCTACAGTTCAATCAGCATTAAAACAGTGGTCTCAAAGTAGCTTAAAGGCAGATATTTTAAGGGATGCTCGGCAATAACACATAAAATAAAGAATTTTAAAAGTTTCAACGAAGTGAAATTATTTTACAAGCTGGATTTTTAAAGGTAGTAATAATTATTGCCTTCTATTCTTCAAAAAGACAGAAGAAATCACCAAAAAGAAGAAAATCAAAGAAGAGGGGTTTACAGAATGTCAAAAAACAGTTCCACAAGTCAACAAAAAGTGGGGAGATTTTCTGAGCTGATGAATATATGTGAACAAGACATTAATTGCAAACAACAGTGCCGTAATATCTGTTTAACTGCTAGAGAATGAAGAAAATCTTAAAAGACAGACCAAGTATTTTGCATGGAACATAACACAGCAGTTGAATAATTACGATTAGTGCCACCAAGGGCATTTTGAACAGAGAGCAATAAGGGGAAGTAAAGCAGGCAAGTCACAAACAGTTCAAGCCCTCTATCAAGTCCTTTAAGTATAACTTTGCAGAGGAGTACACAGAAGTCAGAGTAAAATTATACAAGATGCAACAGTAGTAGAAACAGAAAATTCAGAAACAGAAAACATGAGTAGAGATGCTGATCAGCCCTGGTGATTGGCTCTTACAAGGACAAAACCAGATTATTTTCTTCTATTTTGAAATAGTCTTGCTAATGAAAAATAAGAATTTAATAAGAACTGAGATTTTATGATTATTATAAGAGAACTCATTTCAAATGAGAAAGCTGTTGTCAGAAAGTGTTTTGATATGTCATGTATAGCACTGACCTCATCTTCTTTCAAACTTCATGACTGGCATCAGATAAAAACAGTTCCCTGAATGTTGCTAACTCAGCATGATGCTACTGGCTGCTTTATTTATTATAGCATGTTTTAAAATCATTCCAAGAGGAATGCAGGATTTCAGAAGTGCTCCAAGGTGGATTAACTCTCTTCATCTTGACACCATGATAAACTCTCAGTGCATTTAGTGCAGAATGCTGACAGTAGATTCTTCTTCTCTAACTGTATCCTTCAAAGTGCTAGGTGTCAATTCTAAGCAAACTACAAGGGATCCCTCTATGATAAAAATAAAAGCACAGGACCACTTCAGAAGGTAAATTACCCTCCTGGATGATGAGTATCTAAAATTACAGATACAGACTGAATTCAGTACTTCCTAGAGGTGGTTCCCTCAGGAATGCAGATGGAGATAAAGACAACCCAGGGCTGGGCAAGATATTTTTTTTTTACATTTTACTGTACAAACTTCAGCAAGACATTTTTTTATGGTACCCATACCTGGAAAGCCTCTCATTGTTATCTTTGACCAAGAATATAAAAGCAGGGTCTCTCATGCTCAAGATCCGAATTACACTTATTTCCAAGCATTTTTTAGAAGTTACAAGACAGAAGACATTATCTTTTACCAGAACCTTTGTTTAGGAGAATCTAACAGAAAAGCAGCATCACAAATTTTGTCTATTCAACTACTTAGCATACAAAATTATTTGTTACCAAAAAAACCCGAACAAACAAAGAAAAAACCCCAAATGTATTAAAAAATTGTGCTTTCATATGAAGAAATTTAGAATTAGAGAAATAATAAGAAGAAGAAACATAGAGACCAAAAATGATCATTGAGTCCAACACCTAAATTGATCAAAATCACTAGAGAAAGCATAAATCCGAAAAATTAGTTTGTTCTTTCATTTTAACTCACATTCTGTCATTCAAAATAGGTACCCTATGTTTCACCACTCATATTTTCCCTGATGATCTCTATGTTTCAACTAGTTGCCTGTAATATCAAAGTCAAAATTAGTTTTGTCAAGTACCAAGATAGTTTTAAGATGGAAGCCATGGCTAAGAAAATAAAGGCCTCATATATGAAGCTTAACATACACACACATTAACAGTTTTAATCCACATATTAAGCTTGGAACTTCACAACAGCCTGTAATTTTTCTTTAGTTCACCATCTTTTCCAAATTTCTGAACTGAAAGAAATAGTCAGGGATGGCACAGTTAAAAGGAATTTCTGCTTCAATTATATCTGAAGCTGACAGTTTAGACTGATCTATTTCTTAGGAGATTTGGACAACTTCAGACACCCATCTTCTTTCTAGTCAGATGGTGACTCTTTTATAAAGCCTCTAATCTTGAGAGATGGCTCTAGATATTAGTCCAGCTGGATTTTGTGTAAACATTTGTATTAAATGCAACTGCTGTGTGGAAATCTGTTTTCTGCCAACTGAGAAACATCTGTAGATTATGTCCTAGTAAATGCAGAAAGACTTTGTTAATTTCTTTGTTTCATCTTATTTATACTATCTCTCTTTTTATTAGTCTCCCTGCTGTCTAAAAAACTTCAATTGATATAACACACTGCTGTGAAAAATTTAGACTGCATATACAGTAACTTCAGTTTTCACTTGCTTAAGGTTATATTCTCCCTGCACGTTGCACATATAATTCTCACAAATGTTAATGGGGTTTAAGATTGTGTACTGAGGGCAAACTGGAGCTCTTATATTAGTTGCTGGTTAGATTCCATCATGCTTCATAAAGCACTAACTGGTAAAATGTAATTGTTAGAACAAGGTCCATAACACAAAAATAATTTAAGAGAACAAAAACTTTTTAATTCTTTCTTAAAATAAAATTGTGTATGTATGGTTATGGGATAAGAATTCTAGGGTACTTATATTTAAATGCATGTACAAGCAATTAGTTGATCCTGCATGAATTCATTTCTGTAATACATATTGTGAACTGATGAAGCAAAAGCTGTTATCAAAGTGAAAAGGAACACAGGCTTTTTATAAGGTCAGCAATTTTTCAATGAACTGGCAGAGCAAGGATTACAGCTTCAGACATCTAGGTACCTATTTAAATATCTAGAACTTTGAACATTTGTTGGTGTTTCTGGGGATAAAATAAATCATTTAGGAAAAGAAAAAGGGAAACGGACGCTTTATTACATGTATTTACTTCCCCTTTGAAGTTCGTGTCAGATTTGCTCATTTAAAAGAAAATAATTCCACTACAGTCATTACAGTAATTCAGGTTCAAACAGCTGATGAAACCAAGCCATATTCTGTCTGCTTTGAAGATCTTCAGTTGGTTTTCTCACGCGCATTTTGAATAAATCTCCTAAAACACAATGTTATGAAAAAATTGACAGACTGGAAGGGAGTAAACCACAGGATCAGGATACTAGAAATTAGAAAGTAAAATATTTCTCGGGAAGGTCATGTAATCTCTCCCTCACTACAGCTGATTTTTTTCCTATAAAGCTTTTTTCAGATTCAGTTTAAAAATGAACGCGTGGCATTTTGATCACTTCCCCTGGGAGGCAATTTCATACTTAATGTATTCTCAGCGTATATAAGGTAGGGAGGGACACCCACATCTCCCACTTTGTTGAAAAGTGCTCTAATCATTTGGGAGAGAGGGCAGGTGGGAGGGAAGGAAATGTATTCCACCCCTCTTGTTGAATCTGTGTCTCTATGCAGAAAAGATTTCAGGATATCATGGGAGGGAGGAGGAAGAGGAGAAGGGAAAGAAGAGAAAGAAGAGCTGTCTACTATTTAGCACATGCAGTTTGGTACAGGGAATCCTAGGTTATTGCTACGAGTTTTACTCTAGAGACTTTATTTTATCCACTGGTCAAGATAAAATAGGAAACATTTCAAGCTAATTTGTCTGCAGATCTTATTTTTATAAGCTTATATATAGAAATGCAGGATTGAAGAGGCATGACCATCTGTTTTTCTCAGATGGTATTTTGCATCATGTGGATAGATCTGGAAAAAAATCCCACAACTTCTCTGGACAATCTGTTGGTGTTACATACAGTGCCTCATGCAAATTCCAGAATAGATGTTAATTTCACGTGTGCTACTTGGTAATATATATTTAGAGGCAAAATTATATTATGTTAGTAGGAAAATTATATCATATTTATTTACCTTAATTTATCTACAAAGGTATTTTCTTGGCTTTGGTACATCAGTATCCTCCTTCCTGTACTACTGGAATTAAAAGTCCAACAAGGTTTAAGCTGGCTGATTTTAAAGTCGTGCTGTGTTTGAGCTTCATGCAACATCAGTGTTAGCATTCCTTGAACAGTAGTTCAGGTTTGCTCAAGTTGTATTCCTTGTGACAGGCTCTTTTCTTGTCACATGCAAATACAGCCGCTGCTGCAATACCGTCTGTTATCAGGCAGGGCTCACATTAATAAGTGTAATAAATACAAAGGATAGTTGAAGGATTAGGGTTCTCTCTAAAAAGTGAACATTTACAGATTGTGTTCCAATCTGTAAATGTCGAGTAGTGATCTAATTCAAGTTGTAAGCCTACCATAAAACTAAACTAACTTGCTGGGTTTTTTTCTGTTCATATTCTCATTTTTTAATCAAGATGTTTTTACTGAATGTCTCATCATTGGAGGATTTCTGGATTTTGTCAATGAAAGTACCTCTGTGCCTAGTGGAATACTTTTCCAGTGGGTAAGTGGCAGGAGAAAGTAATTGGGGGGGAGGGGGAAACCCTGTGAAAGTCAAAAGATGAAAGTGTTATGACACTTAAGCAAGCTCAGATAAAATACTTAAGAAAACTCAATTTTAGCTCCTGTGATATGTAGACTAAAGTTGACTATAACTCTCATTCAGTCATAATGATAAGTCTTTGGCTCCAAACTCAATCTCTACACTTTATTCTTCTCCATCTGTTCAATCAAGTGTCACTCTTAGCAACTTCCTTCATATCTTTCCCTCACACAAACTTCCCTCACGCAATTCCAGAATAGATGAATACATTCCAACTACAATGAGCACCCTCTAGCTGTTTTCTGTACCATCCTCTTTGTTCTGTGCTGAGCCATCTGTCGTCCTTAGAATGCAAGTCCTTTGGAGCAAAGTATTCATTAGTCACTGAACAATGATTTCTGACCAGACTTTATACTTAAACCACCAACATTGTTACACTTAGAGTTTGGAGAAGTTAGAAGATATCTTATTAAATAACTTCAATTAAATCCAATTATTAAATCCAATACCTATGGAAGTGAAGTTGTGCATGATTATCTGTGCTATGCAGTTTATATATATGCAGTTGGAATGAATCTTCCATATCTCTCCAATTCCTACAGTACAAAGTACTTCACCTCACAATATATCTTCAGACAAAGGCTGTTATTGATTCTGGAAGTCACATTTCTGCAAGTGGCAGAAAGATGCTTCGCTCCACTTTCTTTTCCTTCCATTCCAAGCACTCATTGTTGTTGCAAAACAGATGAGACTCAGGATTTTTACTGCCTACTGTGCATAAACTCAAAGTAGGCGGCACAATTCTTACTTGTCTCCTTGATAGTCAAGTAAGGCTTCCAAGAGTGAACTCATTTGTCTGAGTGCTCATTTAACTTTCTACAGGCACACATCAAGATTAAGTAGGAAATCACTGTATCTGTATGTGCTTTTACAAAGAATGCATACAGACTTAAAATGACAACAAAATTCCAAATTGATATTCTCAGTGCAATGTCTGTCAATACAAAAGCAACTCAATTTTTATACACTCAGAAGAAAAACAGAATGGCAAATTGGAATAGTGAAGAAGGCAGCCTAATCTTACACAGCACCAATCTCAAAAAGCATACTTTGATCTTGATCAAAGGTAGAAAAACTGGATGGGTACCTATCTTCATATCATCCATAGCATTCCTCCTGTAGTAGCAGATATCAGCTACTGACTTCACAACAGCAAGTAGCTGTTACTCACAATGAAGTCAATGAAATTACTCATGTAACACCACCAATGACAGGAAGAGACTCATAATCTGACATTTAATGAATAATTTCTGACCAGTTACCTCAGAAAAAGGCACTTGAGAAAAATCACCTCAGGGAAAAAAAAAAACAACGAACCTTAAATTAGAAAAAATCCCCAAACACAAAAACAACAACCCTAAAAAAGCCACTGAAAAACCATCAAACCTTCAAAAAGCAAACAAACAAACAAAAAAGTCAAACAATAAAGACCCACCCCAAACCAATAAAAAAATGAAAACAATAAAATGTAGAAGGAAGTCCCTGGATATAGGTGAGAGATCTTACTGCGATAAGTTATGATCATTTTAGATTTTTCAGTACCTGTGTGAAAAAGAGGAAAGAGAAAATTTGGCACAGATTTTAAATTACTGTGACAATAGGGATCCAAAAAGACTTGATTAAAACTGTCAGATGTGAAATGCATGAACTGTATAGTGCATGCAAAACATATGTATTGTTCATTATTTTCTCCGCTTATGATTTTTAAAACCCTAAAAGGACATCCTATAATTTCTCTACTAGTGTCCTTGTTATGAGTTAAACAACACTTTAGCTCAATAGCTAAAGTACTTCTGAAAATCCCCTCTTCTTTAAAAAAAATACTTATTCTGCTAACCCTTAGTCAACCATAAACACCTTCCACAAGTGTTGTTCTACTTTCTCCTGCAGTCTCTTCATGAGAAAATTGAATAGCATGCTATAAATTCAAATGTGCAAGCCACAGAAAAATGTGTTCAATGGACAAGACTCATGGATCTCTAGGTATGTGCTCTCTTACTTACACAAGCAGTCTGCAGCACAGAGGACCCAAACCAATATTTCTGAAATGAACTCATACTATATAAATTTATGTTTCCAATGTATTTGTGAAAAAAATCAAAAGCATGACAGCAATTTTCAAGTCCTGTTGTCTGTGGCTATATCACAGCAGTAGCATTTGAGAGGTTCTCAGTGCTGGTAATGCAACCTTCCCTTGCTTGGAACATAAGGATCAGCTGCACAGAGCTATATAAGGTCAGCACATGACCACACCCTCTTGCTTAACACTGCCTCGAAATGCTGGGCTCCCCACTCATGCCAATTCATTGCAGGTGTCTTAAGAGTAATTCAGTTTCTCTCTCTTCGATTTCTGTTCCCTTGTTGTCAACAGGAACTCAGAACTCATAATGGTGTCTTCCAGTGCTATGAGAGTAGAGAAACTATTGCTACAGTCTTTGAAATGTGTTAATTTATTTAATACAGCTTAACCAATAGGATTTAATTTTATTTTATAAGTTCAAATCTTTGAGATGCAAGTTATGAAAGCAATAAGTATTTAAAAAAATGTTCCACCTTGAAGTGATTTTTATTTTCTTTTATTTTTTTTAATATAATTTTTTATATGAGTCTTGGTATTGCACAGCAGAGGTTCAGGAAGAAAAACTTGAAAAAAAGACAGGTGTTAAAAATGTTTGAAAAACTATGAGCACAATTTTGAGTGTTTCCTTGTAAATGTTATATGAAGCCATATTTGTATGAAAACTCTGGTTTGGAATATATGTTGAGTTGAGATTTTATATGCTGACCTATACTTAATTCAACTAGACTATAAACAAGACAATATACTGGAGCCCTTGTCTTGCAAGAGTGCAAAGAACGATGACAGTACAAGATGAGGGTGGTTTCAGATGTTTGCCTTAATGCCTCTGCATTTACTCACAAAGATTTAGTCACAAAGCCTTGAATGCCTTCTGTGTGAAGGCAGTAAAATAAGGTCTGGTTACACTTAATTAGGAGCTGGAGGTTAACTCCTTGGACACTGAGCTTAAAGAAACACTTAAGCTCCGTAATATCTTAGCAAATATATCTTAGCAAATATATCTATACTGTGCACAGGTCCATGTATTCTTTGCAAATACGCTATAGCTTTTGTCTTCTGTAGACTATTCCACTGAGTTTAGTGTTTTTTTTGTTTCAGTGAAAAGCATTGTTCAATGTATATATACATATAGTACTTCATAGGGGAAACCACTCAGCCAAAATTATTCAAAATTATTCTTCTGAAGGAATTTGTTCTACCAATGATTTTTTTGTTTCAGTGCCCCAATTAGGGAAAGTGCTTAGAGATCATGTCAAAATCAGTCTTTCTATACTCTAAAACAATAGGTCATCTGCACAATATCCTATTATGAAGATTCTGTAACAATATTCAGCAATTTGAACTTTCATCTACCGGGTGGCTGTGTGTCATGTGTGTCAGATGTTTAAACAAACATTGAAAAATGACACATTTTCAAGTATCTCTGCTCTGTTTATAGCCTATCTGGAAAAAGAGTTTTTAGCAGAGCAATCGCTTTTATGCTGTGGAATGAGGAGCTTAATGGCTCATACATACTTCATTTGAAAAATATCAATAACCATTCACAAGTCTTTTCTTGCATAAACTACATTAAAATCCCTATGTAAATGGTGCAGAGCTTCTTTATGACTCATGCTATGGGTTAGTTGGTGTTGTGTGGTTTTTGGTTTTGGTTTTGGTTTTGTTTTTTTTTTTAACTGTTAAATCACTTGTAAAAGTTTGGCTTTACCTGCAGAGTTTAAAGTAAATTTCCATTGGTGATAAAATACGTTTCTTTCTCTATAAACACTTTCAGTTACATAAATAGGCTACAAGGAATGCTTTGTTTTCTCCATTCATTAAAGTTGAAAACAGTCATATAGAAGTAGTCAGTAATACTTGTTTGGTAGATTGGCAGTCTAATTCATTCAGCCAAATCCAGAGCGAAAACCAGAGCTGTGTTATAAAAACCTTGACTGTTTCTACAGGCCATTTTACTATGTAAAAAAGCAGAGACTCAGAATGCTGATTTTCAAGTGTTTCCTTAGTAGACAACCATGAGTTTAATGATGTTAGGCCATGGCCAACAGGAGCACAGAACAGTGGCTTGGACAAGTCTGTGATAAGTGAAACATGAAGTTTTCAGTTTTTATTTAATAGCACTTAGATAGATGCTATCTAGCTATCCCTTTGGGCACAGTGTTCACCTTTGGATTCAAACTAGGAGTGGAATGTCTGCATTTTTCTCTGTTCAAGGACCACCATGTAAGTGGTTTGGCCTGTATAGGCAGAGCGCATTTTTTTCTAAAATACATGACAGCACATGCGTAAATGGTTTAATTTTGTTTCCTTGCTTGTTACTTTTGTTAGTTTCACTGAAGAGATAACTTAGACAATAAATGTTTTAACACAAACACCTAACATTAGTAACTACAAGAAGAATTAGCAAATAATTGTCTTTTCCTGGTGGGCAGGAAGTTCTTTTATCCCCTTTTCACTATAGGTGCCTGACACATTTCCAGTAATGTATCTATGATCTGATTTCAGTGCCATTTGGGCTAGGCTAAAATTTTCTGTCCTATGGTCCAACATCTAGCGACCTCTAGCAAAATCCTGGAAGGTGACCTTTGAAATTTTATTATTCCTTTGGAAAAGAGAATAATTTAAATATTGAAACCCATCTTTAAAAACATCAAAATTCTAAGTGAATTTAAGATTATATTTTGCAGGGGTTTTTTTCCTCTCACATATGTGAGAACTGAAAATATTTTTAGATGAAAATTTGTTTTTACTTTCTTTATGAAAGTTTGGGGTGTTGAGCTCCAGGTATATGATTACAAAATTTTTTTGTTGTAAGATAAAACCTCGGCTTTTGCACAGAAAAGCTTTTTTTTTTTTTCTTTTTTTTTTTCCTTACAAGTTATAATTAGGAAGGGTGTGGTCACAGAAAAGTGTTAAATTTTTGCCCAATCAGGTCTATTTTCATGTTAAGTGAAATGTTACCTGGTATTGTCCCACAGGCTTATGAACAGAAGGTTTGATTGAAGATTTAATAAAATTAACACTACTTTCTTATTTTCTTCTTTTCTTCTTAATCTTCTCTTCAAGATGAAACTCATCAGCACTTGACAAAAACTGCAAATAACAGCCAGATGCAGGAGCTGGTTTTATCTTTTTATGCAAGTATGTGGTGCTAATTAGTGCAAATTGATTAAACTTTAATTGCCTGATCCATGGCTAATTAATATTTATAAGATGAATGAGCAAGAAAACCAGACATTTATTAAAACACTTTAATGATTTTTCATATGTTTTGACAAAGCAAAGCAAATAGATGTTATGAGTTTAGATGTGCCAGACATAAGTAGAGTATTTCTTACATTTTCTATCAGTATCAGAAAACTAATCATTTTCCCCCACAAACTATGAAAGTAGTTTTTCTTTTCCACACAAATATTAAGGTGCATTAAGTTTCTACTTCATAATGCAATTTGTTGAACAACAGTATTACAAAGAATTGTAATGCCTCATGCCACCAAACACAACTACATCAGAAAGAAATTTGTGCTCAAATATGTTTTTTAAAATGCAATTAATTGAATAGACTCAGGTTCTTTTAGCTATGTCTACCTCAGCGGAAAAGGTATTATTTCAAGTCCAGTCTAACAGTATGGTTTTGCAGATATCAACAGATTACTTCTTTCACTTTTGTAAAATATTTTCTCCATTGACATACAAAATGAGACAATAATGCTTTCCTAACAATAACCCCAGTGAACACAATGTGTGAAAATAAACAAACAAACTTGGCTTGCTATCATAGTGTCTAAAATTATTTTAAATCCATTATGCTGGTTACTTTTTCTCAGTCCAGTGCTTTCATGCATTCTGATCTACTCAACTGGATAACCTGATAAACAATTGTTCGTAGTCGTTCCCTCTTGGAGATAGCCCATATCTAATCAGGATTTCATTTAAAGAAAAGTGTCTTCACCTTCCCTCAACCTTCTGACATTTCTTGCCTTTGGACCAGTTTCTAGTCTAAAAAGAAGCAGTTGGGGTGTCCAGAGGTGGATCTCTGTATATGGTAATAAATAAAATAGGAAAACTAAAATAGATGTAGTTTGCAAAATCAAAAATTATCTAGATTTGTTTCAGATATGGCTAATTGTTAGAAGCTAGAAATGAAGCCACTTAGGATTCATATTTCCTGTTCTTTGGTATAAATTACGTTTGTGTACATAAACATCACCAAAAACTTGTGACACCTCTGGCAATCCAGCCAGAATAATCTGTATCATATATTATTTAGTAACATAGATGTCACCTTTTCTTTACATCTCCAAAGAGCAAACTCAGGCTTGATAAGTATGAAACCCCAGTGGAACCCCTGGGCTACATTTTACGTAGCAAATAAAATTATATTGGCTCTCTTTGCATAAAGAGATGAGCTAAATTCATTGACATTGCTAACTAAAAGAGGGTGATCACTGAGCACAGGACTATTTTATACAGAGTGGCTCGCATACACACTGCTGAAAACTGTTTCCATCCTAACATATCTAGATGATGCATCCAAAATAGTGACAAGGAGGATAGTTAAACTGGTAATCAGATGTTAACGCCTTTCTCCCCAGTCCTCTTTTAGCAGATTAGAGACAATCAAAAGACCTCAGAAACTTCAAGACCAAATGATCTCTGAAATTCCTATGCACTGCAATGTTAAAATTTTAAAACTTGTGATGTCCCTTTATTTCTATTTTCTCTTTGTTTTAATTTTTTGGGGTGGCGCAAGGTAATGTAAAAAATCAAATAATTTTGTTTAATAAGTTGTCCCCAAATAAACAGATTTTGAGAAATGATTGTAAGTTAAAAACATTGAAAACCTTCCCATATTTAGTGCAGTCAATTAGTAATTCATTCCAGATAATACACTTTTGAAACCCTTCTGCCCACATACTCACACACCCCCCACACACAGTTTTTTGATCCACTAAAAATATTCTGTGGTGAAAATTTTAGTAAAATACTTCTACTGTGATCCAATTAAGCAATGCAAAACGACCCCAGCACACAAATATTAAAAAAAAGGAATGCTTTCAGAAAATAAAAATCACCTGGACTACCAAGTGATTTGACAGAGCAAATTATTAGAAGATTAAATTAACTTTCACATTCAAAAACAATTTATAAATAGATATATCTAAGTATTAGAGAAAGCATTTTTAATGGGTGAATAAATGCCTAAGCCTATAGAGTAGCAACTATAAAAACTTGAAAGGAAAAAAAATAAGTCATTCATTGTGAGCATGAAGAATTCAGAAAGTTTCTGCTAAACTCAATTACAGATATCATTATGTACTATAATTTCTTAGTAAGAATTTGAATTATGCAATAGATAGTGCTTTCTGTAGCACACGGAAAAAATCTGTACACGTATTTTGGGGCTATGTGTAAAGAAAGAATCATGGGATCACAGAACATTTGAAGTTGAAGGAGCAATGAAGGCTATCTGGTTCAAGCCCCCTGCTTTAATAGAGCCACTTAAAGCCTGTTGCCCAGGGCTGTGTCCAGACAGCTTTTGAGTGTCATTCTCAAAATAAAAAAGGGTTTCCTTCATCTTAAGTAATCTAATAAACACAGTAACATCATCTTCTTGTTCATACCACAATGAATGTTATGCACACATGCTTTCTTTCACTGACCCTAAAGCTCAATATCTATAAGAAAAACATTAAAAAGCATTTGAAATGGAAATTCAGTGAAATTTCACATATCACATGACAATTACACAACAGACTGTTGTCATCTGAATCAATGAAGCTTCAGAAAAAAATTAAGGCAGACAAAATCCAAGTTGAAATTTCCCATTCAGATAATTTGCTACTAAAATTTTGATCAGGGTTAGGATCATAGTGTGTTCAGCACTAGTGTAAAATTCCAGCCAGATTTGTCCAGTAGGTCTCCTGATTATGCACAGCTGGAGTTTGTAGTCCTGAGGGATAGGGGTCAGGTAAGAAGTAAAGTTAGCCCCCTGAGCTTTAGGAAAGCAAACTTCCAGCTCGTCTAGGAGAATGGTCAATAGGATCCCCTTTGTGGTGTCCCTCAGGGGTCTGTACTGGGACAAGTGTTATTTGACATCTTCATTAGTAACACAGACAGAGATTGAGGGCAGCCTCAGCAAAGTTATAGATAACGCCAAGCTGAGTGGTGCAGTTGACACAGCTGAAGGATGGGCTGGCATCCAGAGGGACCTGCACAAATTCAAGTGGGCCCATGGGCATCTCAGGAGACCAAATGCAAGGTGATGCCTCTGGGTCACCAGGGTAACCCCTAGTATCAGGCCAGGCTGGGGAAAGAGCATATGAAGAGCAGTCCTGCCAAGAAGGGCTTGAGGGTGCTGGTGGGTGAGAGGCTGGACATGACCCAGCCATGGGCACTCATGGCCCAGAGAGCCAAACGTGTCCTGGGCTGCATCCAAAGCAGCACGGGCAGCAGGGCCAGGGAGGGGATTCTGCCCCTCTGCTCTGCTCTGGTGAGAGCCCACCTGCAGTGCTGCATCCAGCTCTGGGATCCCAGCAAAGGAAGGACATGGACCTGTTGAAAATCCAGAGGAGGACACCAAAATGATTAGAGGAATATGAGGATATGAGGAAATGTTAAAAGAATTTGTATTGTTTAGAAGAAGGGAAGGATTTGGAGTGACTTAACTGTTCCAGAATCTGAAGAGATCTACAAGAAAGACAGAAAAGGACTTTTTGTAAGGGCATGTAATGGTAGGACAAGGGTAAATAATTTTGAGCTGCAAGACAAGAGCTAAAGACAGACAATGTTTGAGGTATGCAAGTGTATCTAAGATATTTGTGTAGAATAACATTGTACTTATGCAGTATTTGTTGAGGGTAGGTTTTGTTGGGGTTTTTTGGGTGGTTTTTTTTGTGGGTTTTTTTTGTGGGTTTTTTGTGGTTTTTTTGCTTGTTTGTTTGTTTGTTTGTTTGTTTTCCCGCTTTTGTTTTGGTTTCATTTCCTACAGAAATGTGATTATACAATTAAAGAGAAATGCAATGATTTCTAGACTAGGATTTTTTTATTGATGTTAGGGAACAAAATAGACTATATAAATGTGGGACCTGTTGCATCATTTACTCATTACATTTGGCATATTTGGAAATGAATATGGCTGTGTCTGACATCTATAAAAACATTATTTTGGGAAAGATAATTTTCTCAACTGTGTACAATGTCAAAGGTTTAGTTCATATACTCAGTCAATGAAACTGCATTTGTCTAAAATAACGTGTCAGGATGGAATCTGATGCATGGGACATTAAGCTCCATATATGCACTTACATAGCGAATAGTCTCTTCTACTTGCATATGATGAGAACATTTTTGGATAATTTTCCATAACAAATAAATATTTTCAACCTGCTCAGTTGCAGTTAAATGCTTAGACCATTCTATTTTGTTGTTGTTCCATTGTGAATTTCTTGCAGTTATTTATACTTTAGTCATAATGGTGAAATAGAGTCAAGTCTCCAAAACTATGTCATAACTGCATATCTAAAATAATCCCCAACAAAAATCTAGTTTGTTGTCTTTAAGTAATTCAAAGAGAAAATAGCAATCATGAAGAAAAAATAGGGAGAAGAGAAAAAAAAAGAAATGTTCCTGCCTAAACATGTCAGTTGCAGGTTCTCAGAATCTTCCCACAATTTTTAAAAAGAGATAAAATTTGCAGAGTATGACTGTACCAAGGAAGGAAGAAAATTGGCTCCTTGAACTGACTGACCAAAGATGCTCCCACAGGCAGTGCCATCCTAAGACAAAGTAAAAATGCATGCAAGATTTTATTAGCATTCTAAATCACTTCCTTGGCAATAAATGAATAACATTAACAGAATTAATAGAGGATTTTAAAGGACCCTAAAATTAAAGGATCAAACCTGTTCTCGACATGTATAAAACATAAAATAATTCCAACGCACTGTCTTGTACAGGGAAATACTGATTTTGCCAATACACTGACTGCTTTTAGTACAACATACAATGAATGACAATGTACATCTGTGTTTCTGAAGTAACTTGGAGTTCAGTCTTTTATGTAATAAGCAGCTTTTTCATTCTCTTTTTTTCTCAGTAAATATATATATATATATATATATTTATGATTCCCTCTCTTGAAACAGTCTATTCCTTCATCTGTACATAAGGGCTAGAAATCAATTTTGGATATACTTTAGGAAGAACACTGTTCACCAGCTAAACATGTTCTCAAATAGCCCAACTGGACGATGACAATCTTTTTGCTCTTGGCTTTTGGTAGAATAAATTCAAAATAGCTTCTTGTCATTTGTTTTGCTGTTTTATTATACAGATGGCCTGCAGCAGACTACATAGAAAGGAAGTATTTTAAGATATAAGAGCATAGAGCATATGTGCTTCTGCATGTCTATGTAAGCTTGTATGTATGTACATGGAAATCCTTTCCATGTTTATTTTTTCTAGTAATTGAGGGAATTTAGATGCTATTTTTGACATCCAAGCTTCTTTTGAAAGACTCTACATTCACTTGCTGATTGATGCAAGCTACAAAACATTTGAAGTCCTGGTCATCTTGCCAGACAACCAGACCAATAAGACTGTCCTTCTGTTTGTGAATCTGAGATTGCTTTTCAGGAAAAGCAAAAGTGGACAAGGATTGGGAAAATCTAGCACAAACCTGTGTATCAACTGAATGTGTTTGGAATACAAATGGATCAAGGAATCAGGAAAAAGTCAAATATTCCCATGACCCATAATATATATATAAAAAAGCAGAAACAGATGAAAGAGGACTAGAATGAGCTTCTAACTCCAAGATAATATTATTTCAAGAGACTGTTGTACACAGTTCAACTTATAAACTTATCAAAATCTATTTTAAAAGTAGTTAAAATGCTTATACATTTTTCATGTTGGAAAAGAACCAAGATATATTTCAGCTCTAACAATTAAAAAGATTACTAAAATTCCAGCTCAATTTTGTTGCCTTAACTATTTGTTGATAACTTAGTAATTACAGGCCTTTGATACATCATTGCCCATTCCCTTATGTATTTTTCCTCCTTCTCTCATCTTCACTACTACATATGTCAAAGAGTATTAATGATATTTTAATATTCAACAGGTAACCTAGTCTTTTCAGTTTCTACATCGTTTCCTTCATAAGTTTATTCATGTTCTAATCGCCATCCCACTTTGGTAAGAATTTTCAACATTAAGTGGAGACATCCTATTACAGACGTATAGGTTATTGAAAAGCTGAGGGGAAAAGGGGAAAAAAAGAAGTCAGGGCCAGTCTTTGACCTAAATCCCAGCAATACACACTTTCTCATGTACACACATCTAATCTTCTAAGAGCAGATATATCTGAAAGTACGCCTAAAACAAACCTAACTGGACAGAAGTTCCAGAGGGTGGTAAGCCACTAGAGCAGGCTTCCTAGGGAAGTGGTCACAGAATGAGCCCAACAGAGTTCAAGATGGGTTTGTACAATACTCTCAGTCATTTTGGGGATGTCCTATGCAGGGCCAGGAGCTGGGCTCAGTGATCTTTGTGTTGTGATCATGGTCTTTTTACACAAAGCAATGTAAATGTACCACAGACAATGGGACCCATACTGTGAAAACAGCTTTTTTTAAAATTAGCAGATGCTGACTTTTTTCAAGTTTTTAACTATCTGAACAGGGGTTTAGAGAGATTTGCTCTAAAATTTCAGCAACACCAACAACTATTTTTCTGATTTTTTTCTCTGATTGTATATATGAAAAGGAGAATATGATACTCTTATGCTTTTACTGTGTTTTCTTCTGCATAGTTTACTAGCAGTAAATTTTCTGTACTCAATGTTCCATCTAAAACAGTAAAATTACTCAGCAGAGAAGTGTCCAAGAGTAACATTTTGACTAGCTGCTTTCAATTATTGATAAGTTTGATGCTTTTCTTGCAGGGAAAAAATAAAAAAAAAAAAAAATAAAAAAAGCCAAGAATGAAAGATCACAAAGAAAAGAACTATAAGCATCATGTCTCAGTCTTCTTTATGAGCACAACTATTCATCCCTATAATAGATGACTATAACTAATTAATTGGATCAGAATTTTGCTCTCTCTTGCCTTTCCTCCTCCAAGTCTGTTTTCTACTTTCAGCATCAGATGTTCAGCTGTGTTTGTCCAGAAAAAGAGATACTCACAAAACACTGGGAAGATAAGATGTTGACATTACAAAATTCTGAGTGTTAGGACCCACCTCTGTCCTCAGCCAAACTGACAAAACTCTCTCCCTAGTTATGTCAAGTGTTGGGTTGCACTAGCACTGAGCTGAACTACAGGCAAAACTGCACCTTAATCTTTTAAAAGGCTCCTTAATAACTTGACTGTTTAATTCAAAACTGTTCCACAGGTAAATCAGTTACTGTAGCAAGTAAGTCTGCCACTAGAACAACGAGAAAATATACCCAAGCGGCTTATGTAATTCCACATTTATACTGAACATAGTGAAATTTACTGACTATAAGTGTTTGCTTTAAAAATTATTTTTTTTTTTACTGTTTGTTCACTTTTAAAAATATTATTTTAAAGAAACAAAATTAGAAATACACACCAAAATTGTAGAACATATTTTCAGGCTTTGAAAAACAGCCATCACTTTGAGTTCACTGGATCTATTCATTTTTCTCAGGGATGTAACAATTAAATAGAGCTATGAAGAACTGAGTATGAGGCCCTCGAGGTCATACTGGTCGTGTTTTCTCAGTTTGCTCATGCTGAGCTAAAAAGCTGTTGTCTAAAGCAGTAGCAGCAAAAAGAAAATGCATTTAAAAAAAAAAAAAAAAAAAAGGCTCCTGTGAATTTATGAGGAGTGCATCACAAAGACAAATATTTCAGCCATGCAATTCCATTCGGCCTTTTCAGCTGTGTGTCCATAGCAAGTCAACGGCTAAATTGAAAAATCAATTCCAATTTAAATTATTGGAATAAAGAACACCAGGAGTCAGAGATAAAATGGCTTTGTTCTCTGAGATCCTTTTTAATTGGAAAGTTATTTCTTCAGGGTATTCTAATGGTTCTGAGGAAAGATTGCAAAACAAAGTTGATCGGCTGGGGGAAGGTTAATAGCTAATGTGCTTTTCTTGCTGCACAGCAGCCTCCTGTCTTTATGACAGCCTCCATCGTATGTGAAAAGAACCACGGTCCTAAATAATTTGATACATGTGACTGTAGTGTTTCCCTCAATTTCCCAAAGAAAACCTATTACGGATGCTACTCTGACATGTTCCCAGCGGTCTGATTGACATCCTGACCAGAATTCTTTGCTTAGAGGTGTTTATATGGTCATCTGCTTAAACCTTCTATGGTGCTGAGTGGTTTTGCTGAAGATTAATATGATTTAATATGATTTTGTAATCATCAGAGATATCTTAAATAAAAAAAAAATGATAGCTGTACATATGGAAATAATTTTCTTTTTTATTTCAAGACTATTGACACAATAACCAAGGTGGACTATCAGCTACTACGGGTAGAAAAATTGCAGCAAAACTGATTACAGAAAGGAAATAGGATTATGCTGAAATGGGACAAAGTGAGAAAGGAAAGACAAATCCTTTCTGGAAAGAAGAAAAGAGAAGTAGTCAAAAGTCATTATGCTTAAATTAAAACAGAGCAGAAAAGAAAGGCTTGCTTCCCACATAAGCAACATTTAGAAGTGTAATGGTTTAGCTATAACATCAGTGTAACCTTTGCTCTGTTAGCAGGAAACTGTTTAGGGCAGCTGTAGATTAGAAATCTTAAATGGGCATTTAATTTGAAATTAATAAAACAGTTATGGTATGTGTTAAGAAAAGTTACTGAGGTTTGCTTAGTATATTTAATTAGTGTAAAAGAGATAAATCTAGTTGCCATGTAATGAACTGAGAACTGCAGATACAGTAAATGTGTACTTACGTTCCTATTATTAATGCATTAAACTTGTAAGAATGTTTAGGAATTTAATTAGCATTTAATAAGATAGCTATAGCAAATTACAGTAGTTAGATGTTAAATGTAAATTAATATTTTTAGTATTTAATTGATATTAACTAATTAATTACTGTTTATTACATGGCAACTAGATTTATCTTTTATAGAGTTATTAAATCTAAATTAGAACTTCTATTTTAAGTGGCCTCTACTCAATTAAAAAAAAAAAAAAATCAGTATCTGGGATTATCAGGGTTTACCTTCATGGAGAAATTTGGTGAGCCTGGGATATTAAATCTAAAACATAAATTATATACTATATAAGTAGATTAAGTATCTCCACACAGGGGGAATATTATTCATGTGCATAATCTCAGGAAAATTAAATTCTTCAACTGACTAGAAATCATTTGTGGAACTATTCCCTGAATTAAGCAACAGAAAAGAAAAAGTTTTCTAAAATATTTTGAAAGATCAAAAAAGTTTTCTCATCCTGTGTGGAACTAACTTTCTTGTAGCTCAATGACATGTTAGAGGATAGACAATGAGGTTTTAAAAGGCCCTCTGCATAAGATAATTGCTTTTAAAAAATCTCACCACAGACAAAAAAGTATGGGCTTGGGATGTGGAATACTTTGGAATTTCTAGTCTTTACTTAAAAGGGAATTACACTGCTTTGCATCCACATTTTCACCTTACACTGACAGCCATGTAGCACTGGCAGTATGAAATAGTTTATATCCAAATAATAGCTAGAGCTTATAAGAACTTATTTATGAGAGAACAGCAACTTACAGAAGGAAAAGAGAATGTGTGTTAAGCCATCTAGTCCACTGGTATGCCGAACAAGAAGTTGCTGGGAGCTCCTGGAGGTGTATTTCAATAAAAATCTGATGAGAAGGCATGAAAGAGAAGAGTTTGGTGATGAGCATCAGAGAGCCGATGAGTACCAGCTTGAATACAGCATGTGACCTCCTTCATTACTTTAAAGTCCTACAACTGCTCGCCCAGACATGGACATAGGCAGAACTTTGTTATTTGAGAAATACCACATAATAATTTGTCTAGCATGTAAGGCTGACTGGGATGCCTCAGCTGGAGGTGTCAGAAGCATTAGAACCTCCAGGAAATTCACTTCAGTCCCTGAGTCTTTTGTTCTACAGCTGTGAAATACGGAATACTTTTACAGTTGCGGAATACAAGTGTACTTGTACCCTTGTACACCAGTGTAAAAATACTTTTACACTCCTGTTTATTAAAAAAATATTTATAAAGCCCAATTTATCTGAAAATCCTGCAATCCTTATATATTTTATTATGTAAAGTTTTACATAAAAATATTTTATTTATGTCTTTCTGGATAAGGAATAAAGATAGTAAAGTCAGACTACAGAAAGGTCTCTGGGAGGGTCACTAAATCATGGAGACTGTAGAGAGTTGCAAAAAAATCTTCCACTCTGATTTTTTTTATTACATTTATTGCTGTCTGGATCCTTTTAACCTTTAAGAATTTTATTGTAAAGCTACTCTGCCCTTTTATAGTTTCTTTCATTTTCCCTTGTTATTAGAATAATACTTTCTTGTAATTTAATCTTAGTACTTCTTATATGTCAGTTTCTTTTCTACAGACATCTTCAACTACTTCTTATTGCCATTATCCCAGTATAAATAAAAACCTGATTTTACTCAAATCATCCGCAAAACACAAGTGGATTTGATTAGGCCAAGGATTTTGACTGTTCTGTAGTTCTCCACTATTCTTAATTCTCCATTATTCTCCACTTATAAACCTGGGTTTTTTACAAGTCACTTCATTGACCACTTAGTTTACACCCAAGTATCTGAACAAATACTGTGTTCATACTCCTTCCTATCATTATTTCCATAGTGAAAAAGGCTCTGATTTCTGGATAATCCTTCTGCCTGCATCCTGACACTGTCCTCTACAAAGAGGACAAACTCAGGAAAGTCTTTGGTGATTCATGGTTGGAGGTACTTGTCACCCACCAGATGGCTGCATGGCAAAACTTTCCCATGAGTACGGTGCCTGGAGATTTCAAGCTCTATGATAGTTGGTCCAGGAATATTTCATACTTGCTCTCATCAAGCCTTCAGGGTCTATAGCAGATGCTGTTGCAGTTATTTGAGTGCTACCATACCCTTTCCATTATCTCACTGCCCTAACTGGTTTAGTAAATATTTCAGATCTATATTTCTAATGCAAAGTAGGGTTTAAATTATAGCTTGATACAACTGTCAGCATGTGAAAATAATGCCTTTAAACTGAAATTTTTACCTATCCATTTCACAGAGGATAACATTCTTTTGGATGAAAAAAATCTAAAATCCCAATCAAACAAAAACCACAATAACATGAGAACATATAAATTTATTTAAATTTGTAAAAAAAAGTTTCAAGCTGTATTATTTCCTCAGTTACTTTATAATCCATAATCTCCTAAATACAACTGAATTTATTTGGATGGGGAAGAAAAGAACTTACTTCTGACAATATTGGCACTCTTTGGACAATTTCCTGCTTTACTTACAATTATCATGCATTTATGGCGCTGATTTTGTGATTCCCCTTTGCAACAAAATGGCAGCTTAAATTGATTCTGACATGATTTTCACAACTTTATTTATGAGATATATAGATAGAGATAGAGATAGAGATGGAGATATATAGATAGATATATGTATGAATATACACATATATGAACACATATATTAATAAAGTCCTGAGTCTACTTTGTTAAGGACGAGGATAATTGGATGACTCAATGGCCACTCAGGAAGTGTGATTATGGAAAGCCAGATTTTCAACTGGGCTGTTTGTAAGGAAGTTGTATTGATATATTTTTATACAGCTAGCTTTTCTCCCCCATCATGATTAACATTTTACAATAGTCCAGACAAAGTCTCCTTTTCATAATATTCCTAATAAGATACGACTGTACAAAGCCTATGTACAACACATTTAACCTGTTTGGAATAATATGCATTTGAGGAAGCAGATGTATATATTTCCCTGGTTTCACTTACATCAAACTTAGAAACATTTAGGAGAGACTGTAAGACCTTAATAGTTCTAAAATAACTGTTGAACATGTTAAAAATGAAACCTGAAAACATTTGACATGAATTCTTTAAAATATTTTGGACTGTATAACTGTCAATCTGCAATGCAGTACTTAGAAACAGCAATCCCACCTTTATTATGCTACAGTTAATATGTACTTGCTAATATAATTTATCAAGCATCCTAAATCCATATGACACAAATGTACAGCATTCAGTCTGAAAAAGTTCATCAGGAGCTGCAAGTAAAACTCAATGAATGCATTATAAGCTCTTTCCATGCAGTGTTTTCCCCTATCTGTCTCCTTAAAACATTTCACACTGAATGGTTTCCTGCATGCTCTGCTGCAGATTTATTCTTCTCCTGATGCACGTGTGTAACTCCCCATTAATGTTAGTAGGAATGAGATTTACGTATGTGCACTGAGAGGAGAACAGACCCCATGGTATTTTATTCGCCTATACAGGATTATAGCCTCTGAGGATAGATTTGATTTTTTTGTTGTTAGCAAAAAAGCAGCTTGACAAGTAGCTCTTTGATTGATAATACACTGGGAGTCATAATTTATATAATCTTACACCTGCTAGTGAACACAAAGGTCACTTTAAAGGTGTGAGTTGTGTGTGCTGGGGCAGAGCATAAACCAGAGGGTCAGTTTTCAGTGCTTACTGTATGACAGAGAAACGGACAAAAACTCCTACCAATGCTGATAAAATTGAAAATATCATGGCAAGCATTGTAATTAACAGCAAGTTTCCAGAACTTGACATTCTGAGCAAGTGTCATTCCCTAGGTTATTACAGAGGGAATTAGAGTGGCCTTTCACTGTCAAACTGATATATACCATTGGAGCATTGCTGAAGAAAAAGTACCATTTGTGATGCCTTTTCAGGATTTAAACATCTACTGAATTCCATCTCTTTCTATCATTTTCTGAAAATAGATACACATCTCAAAAGGTCTCTATCTGGGGCATTGAGTGGATTCAATATTTCAGCATTTTCTGCTTTCTTTTTTTTAAAAAAGAAATTATTCCATGTGTAAAAAATGTCACGTACACAACATCAGCAGGACTTTCTTAAAGCTTAAATATTTTTGCTAGGAGAATGGATTCCTGAAATGTATTCTTCTGATTAATCGCTGGATATACCCATTTTTCTAAAGCATCCTGTTTGTACACTGAGGTAAAATAAGAGAAAAAAAAGCTTTCATACTATAAAACAGTGATATTTGTTCTCATTCTGGTTTTATGCTTATCTCTATTTTTTTTTTCTTTTTTACTAATAGCCTTGCAAATGTATAAGGACATAACTGGGTTTTGAGCAAGGCATAATTTGATGCTTTCTTGTTCTAAACTTCATCTCCTGCTGCAACAAGAGGGAACTGTACTTTCAGAACAGGGACATATCCTTTGTGGTTTTCAGTCAAACAGCACTAGAATGTGTACTAACATATTCACATTTTGTGGTTCTAATTACATAATTTCCATGATTTGCTGTAATTAATAATATAATGGATAGGTTTAATTTCATTTCAACTTCCATCTGGGAAATAATCCAAAGCCAAAAAAAAAAATTAAAAAAAATAATAAAAAAAAAAATCCAGTGAGATCTGCTTAATTGTGATTCTGTTTGGGTGCTCTGATCAGTTTTCTCCAAGCTCTGACTATGACCCAATCTTGAATGTGTTTGATGAATTTGACTTCAGTATTGATGCTTAGGATTTCTAGTTCTTGCTGAAAACTACTGAAGTCCTCTAGGTGACTGGGTGACTGTAGTCTCTATTGATTTGAATCATTTGTTTGGGTCAAGAACAGAGGCCTAGAATTTGGAAGTAATATCTTCAACATGGAGTGTTCATTGTCTCCTGTCATGAGAGGAGAATGTATCTCTCTTTTCAGGATGGGGAAATGGTTACAAGAAATGACTTCTGACATTAATGGAACAGGGGAAAAATTCACTTTCCATGGAAATAACTGCTTTTAGGCCTAGCTTTGTCTTCATAGATCACCATGGTTTACAAATGACCTACAATAAATTAAGTAGACACATCTGCAATGGGGATGAAAGTCTTGGCAACACTGATTAGTTGTGGCAATTATTTTAGAGATTTATGCAGTGTTTGCCAGAACCTTCTAAGTCTTTACTATTTTATCTGTGATACCATGATATGACAAAAATGGAAAAAAAAAAAAAAAATCCTCACAGATAGGCTACTTTAATAGAATTTTGTAACTTTTATTTCAGTATCTTCAAAAATAGCAGTGACTGACATTATAGAAAACATTATGCAGAAGCACAAAGGAATCTAATTTGAAATAATATGGTATATATTTTGTTCATGCGTATACACTTAAAATCTGAGTTGGTGTTATCCCCCTTAGTTTGCTCAAAGATATTTTTCCTACATGATGTTAATTCAATTAAGTTAAAATCTTGTTATCATCTTCTTTACTGACTAACAAAAGCTTTCATGTGTCACAGACAATATTCAACAAAACCTGCTATTGTTGCTAAAATTGCCATTCAGTGTTGTTCACAGGAATTTAAATTTTACTAAAAATTGACAAAATAATTGTGAAATACTGTAGCATTAATAATCTTAAGTGGTTTTCCAAGCAAAATATCAGAGATTATTATTTTCGCCTATCCAACTAAATCTTCATTAATCACTAAATAAAATGGCTAAATAGAGTACTATTTATATGTATTTGTCATTTGGGATGTATATCCTCTTATAATAGCATTTTTGTCTGCTACTGCATGTTCAGGGGAGGATACAATTGATTCAGGAAGGACCACAGGGATTTTTCATGGAAGTGCAAATGTAACACCGTATTTTATGGTCGAGGATAGTTTATGAGAGAAAGCTTTCTGTGCTTTTGTGTAGAGTATGAGAGCCAATTTTTAACACTAGCATTGCTGATTCTCAGGCTGATGATCTAAACTTTGGTTTATGTGACATTATTATTTGTTATGTTAATCTCAAATAAAGAACAACAACAAAACTACTTAGAGAATTGAATAATTACTTCATGTTTTTTAGAAAATAAAAAATGCTGTAATCATTAACCAAGGTCAAATTGACATAAATATGTTGCAGATCCAGCAGCTCAGGGAAGAAAATAACAGTTTGAGCAGATAATGCAGAATGATGGCAATTCTTCAAGAATTTCAAATTAAAGATTTCTAGTACTGACTCTTTTTTTTTTTTTTTTTTTTTTTTTCTTTCCAGTTAATGAAATTTTTGAAAGGATTCATTGTTCTTTTACAGGTATAGTGCAAAACATCTCCCTTGACAATAACTTCTTAACTGTCCTGGAAGACACAACAGTGATAATATTATTTTAATGCAGGAGTAGGTATTTGCTTAATGGTAAATAAGAATGAATTTCCTGCTTATGGAAGCTAAAGATTTTTCTTTTATTTAAAAAAAAAAAATTAGTAAATAGTTAATGTAAAATAAAGTTCACATATTGCAGAATCGTTGGGTTTGGAAGGGACATGTTGTGGTAACTTAATCAAAGCCCCCTGCTCAAGTTTTCAGCTAGAGTAGAGTTGCCAAAGGCTGTGTTCACTTGGTTTCTGAATATCACCAGTGATGGAGACTCCATATCTCTGGGCAAATTATTTCAATGTATATGACTATTGTCACAGAAAAAAAAAAAAAATCTTGTGTCCAGGTGGAATTTTATGTGCTTTGATTTGTTTTGATTGTTTCTTGTGTTGTCATGGGCACTACTGAAAAGTGTTTGGCTGCTGCTTCTTCAGTTCTTCCCACTGCTTATTTACACGCATTGATAAAATCACGTTGAGCATTCTTATCTCCAGGCTGATCAGTTCCAGTTTTCTCAGATTCTCCTCACACGACAGGTGCACCAGTCTCTTAATCAGCTTTGTGACCCTCTGCTAGACTCATTCCTAGATGTCCAGCTCTCTCTCATAGTGGAGACCCCAGCACTGGGTCCAGCAATTCAATTGTGTCTCACCAGGGCTGAGCAGAGGGGCAAGATCACTTCTGACCTAGAGGGAATGTGTTTCCTAATACAACCCATGGTTTTCTGTTAGTGCTGTTTACTGCAACATCAACAAATATTTATACAGTTCCTGGTCAATTTGGGGTACACCAGGATTTCTAGATCCTTCTCTGCAGAGCTGCTTGTCAGCTGGTTAATCCCCAGCATGTGCTAGTGCGATGGATTACTCCTCCCCAGGTGCAAAGCTTTCCATTTCCTTTGCTCGAACTTCATGAGATTCCCATCTACCTGATTGAGGATGATGTGGGTTAGGCATCACATCAGCCTCTGTTGTGTAGTACTTCACTTCCAGTCACCAAGTTTTAGTTTTGCCCCAAAGAACAAATATGTACAGAAGTAATTCTCAAATACAGGCGGTATTGAGGTATGGTTCTTACTACCAACTATGAGTAAAATTACAGACCTGAAGAAATTGTTTAAACCTAAAGTTGTGCTTATATTTAACAGTGAACAAAATGTTTAGTCTGAAGCAGAGGTTAAACATAGAAAGATATGAAAAATGCTGATTTTTTTTTTTTTTCACTTTCAATCATACAAGCTTTAAAATTTTTGCAAGAGGAAAGATGTTTTTTATCCCAAAACTAGTATGGTGTGTCTCTGCTTGGTAGTTATATAAGTTTTGAGAAATTCTTATAATCCAAAGAGATTGGATGTTTCCACTGAGTCTCAATTGCAAAGCCTTTTTTTTTTTCTTTTCTCATTTGTCTTACCACACACCCCTTTACATATAGTTTTTATACCTAGAATATTGTGCTCAAATCCACATCTCCCTCCAGATACATCCTAGCATGAGATAAAGTTATTTCAATTTTAAACGTTTCTGTTTCAGTATTCATTTTTGCATAGTTTTACATCGAAAAGGGAAAATGAATGTCTTGCAGAAAGTACTGATTTCTCTTGTTACCAGCTATGATCAGCAACAAACAGAGAACAATATGTACTTGGATTCTGAATATTTTAAAAATCTTTTTATACTCTGGAATTGTCCATTTATTTCCAAATTAAATACCGAAGCAACACAGAAGAACAGAGGTAATGCACTGTTTTCTGTACATCAAAATTCAGAGTACATCACAGTGTTGGTCTAAAAAAATATGTCTACAAATTGGGAATTAATTTAGATTGAAAAGCAAATATTTTTCTCTGAGGTCCACCCCCATGTGTTAGCTTCTCTCGATATTAAATAGTTTTTATTTGCAGAAAAAAATGAAAATATCTGAAAATATGAAGCATTCTATGCCAGAACTCAACTCGTCCCACTTCTATACATCACAGATAAAATTCTTACTTTATAAAAAAATGCCATGTGAATCTAGTCATGGACATAATAGCATGGGACTCCCCAAGGAAACCAAAAGCCCTTTTGCCATCACTATATCTTCAAACACACATTACACTAAATGCAAAAGGCAGTGACATCAATGGTCTATAAAAGCATGACCTTCAAGTTGATGGATTTTGAGTAATAAAAGGCCTCAACAGCAGCTGACATATAAACATAAAAGGAAGTTTTAAGGACAACCCACTTTGGTGTATAATGAGTAAGAAATTTAATACTGTGTTTACAGATTCCACAGGCTTTGCTGTGCTAGTTTCACCTGAGAACGTTTCTAAACCCAAGAGGAGACTGGGGACAGGACAATGAGGGTGGGATTTAAGATTATGCCGGTATAAATTTGGGGAGAAGGATGGTGTTGAAAAAGATGAAGGTAATCTGTACCAACTGGGTATCAAGTGAAGGTAATCTGTAGGGGATATATATACATATATGTTTCTGAGAAAAAAAAAAAATGACCATATATCAAAAATAAGATTTTGCCACATTTTCCCAATAGTATCTTGTAAGTTTTGAATTACTGTCTTGAAAATGTACTTCTGTATTATGGGTGTTGAGCTGTACAATGAAATAAAGCTAAGAAAGTAATTTGACTAAAGTAGGAAGGCAATGTAGGGGAAAGGCTTCCAAAACGATCCCAAATGAGCAATCCATCCATTCAACACCTTCGTGGACTGATAAAGTGTCCCAAACCACAAAAACTGCCAAAAGGGGGCAGCAGAATGTTGAGTCATGGGAACTCCCTCCAGTGGAAGCCCACAGACGCTGAGGTACAAGCACCTATTCACTTTGCAGATCTCTGCTAAATTGGTGCCGAACATGAGATGATAATGTGATGCTGTCAATATCTTAGGGAAAAAGCAAGTGCTTCCACTGTCTAAGAATAGCAAGACTTGTCTGGTTTTCTAGAAATTCTTCAGGTGAAGCCCAATTAAAAATCATAGAAAGTTTGAAAAGCCTTCAGTAGTCATACACCTCACAAACAAAATGCCATAAAGAGTTATCTACTAATTCCAAGTCATGACAGTATGTCATCTACTATCAAAAATTTAGAGTAATCATGGGATGAGGTTTCATTACCTGAATGCATGGGCAATTCTCTCTGAATAGACAGGAATCAACAGTTTTACACGTATTTTAAGTAATTACATGTGCAATACATATGCAGATGTAAGGCAGATTTACATATGCAAAAATGCAATTTCTTGTCCACTGACAAAGTCTGACTGTCTATTACTGCAACACTACTTTGAATTCTTTGCATACACAAGACTTCTAAATTTAAAGTTATTTGCATGCAGGGAGTAAATTCCTACAGTTCTGCTAACATGCTATGTTTTTCCAAAGCTTTCATCTATCTATATAGTTTCTTATGCAATCACCACTTTCACAGTATCTAAGGGGCCTAATGACTCCTTGTTCTGCCAGGTTTGCACTTAGAGCTTTTTATTGCCACTCTTTAGAAAGGTGTTTGAACTGTGGCAGGTAGGACAATCCAAAGACAGATCTCATTTCAAAGTATTCTGAAGGGAATAGCTAGTAAAGAAGAGCAGTGATTGATGCAATAGAAGACATAAGAGGATTTTTTTTTTTTTTTTTTTTTTACCAGCTACAGAGAAGTCTAGACTCTTTACTTTAAACTTGAAGTGTTAAAGGGGACTCTTAGATCTGATCATCTCAAAGTCTCTAATCTATGCAAAAAGTGGGCATTGATGTAAAAATAGTACATGTATGAACAACTCAGAAGCATAGCTGGAGTGCAATGTGTATTTGTGGGTCTAAATACTTTGAAAATACTTGTTCCTGTCTGTGAGACTGGTACAAGGTGAGAACAGTCAAAGATGAACTCTGTGAAATTTCAGCTCTTTTTTCCTTGCGTACTACTTTTCTCTTCTTATTAGAAAAGTAAAATCAGAGAAACTGGTGAAAACCACAAAATCATTTCCTTATAAAGAATACAGGTGTATAGCTAAGTCTGTAAATGTGTAGCAAAGTGTATTTATATTCCTTCAATACAGCTAAGTCACATAATTTTAATTTTGTATTATTTTAACTGTTGAGTGTTAAGAATATTGAAAGAATGCTATTAATTTTCCTAGTCACAATTAGTTCTGTAAATGTATTCTGTCTCATCCAGGTAACTAGATATGTACCTTACTTTTATTTTCCCACACGTACCTGATTTAAATATTTCTGTGACCAGAAAATCAGAACTTTACCTGTAAGGGTGGGTATTTGACATTTAGATAGAACATTTAGTCTTCATCTTTCATTACTTCAAAGCATGGATTATTAGAAAAAAAAATAATGTTTCACTATTCCCTTCAAGAACTGAAATCAAAGGGAACTTTCTTGGCCAGCACTTCTGAGATACAACCTCATCATTGCTGCATTGGAAGACTGAACATTTTCTCTTAGGCCATTACAATTAGATTGGACAGAGGAGACCCAAAACATATAGTAAAAAGTGGGTTACACAATCACATTTATTCTTTTCAGAGATAACAAAACACAAAGTGAAGTCCTAGTAAATTATTCCTCAAAGTCAGATGCCATGATTGTCCAGCTAGTTGATTCAGATATTCAGGAAAAAATTGCTTACTAAATCCCTAATCATATTAGTTTTATTAGTCCTATAAATTTTCAGGCAATTGAAACATTTAATTGTAAGGTATGTCTTTACAGAAAATGATGCATCACACTCCATAGCGGTGTTCCCAAAACGCGGAAACCTTCAAAGTATGAATGTTCGCTCACATAGATCCATAGAGATGTAAGGAATTGAAGTACATAATTACAGTTATTAATGGTACAATGTGAAATGCTAGCACACTTTTTTTTTCCCCCCAGAACCAACTCTTTCAGTGTGACAAGACTGGCGCAAAATACATAAATGACACACACTCACCGCAATTGTGATTTCTTTGATAAAATATCTCAATCCCAGGGATATTTCCCTTCAGGTAACTTTGTACTGTGGGTATACACAGCATGAGCCAGGAAATTTAGCAAGAATATATCATGTCACAGTGTAACAACAGCTAGAGACATACAGAAAGAAATGTTCTGGTATTCTTTGTTTGTGGGTGGATTATTTTTGGGTTTTTTTTCCTTTTTTCATAAAACCATAATCCTAACATACAAAAGCATATTCAGCATTTTTTTCTTGCTTATATTCTAAATATGATCTTATCTTAGTCTGTCTAAGTCGTATATTAATATGTTTCTATTTCTTAAAAGAAAATGCATTCAATACTGTAATATATAGTTACTAACTGGATAATTTTATTATGGCTCCTAAAATCTGAATTTTCCCTTTTCCCTTTTCCCTTTTCTCTTCCCTTCCCTTTTCCCTTCCCTTCCCTTTTCCCTTCCCTTCCTGCACCTTCTCTTCTCTCAGAGTTTTACACAGGTCTTTTACTCTAGAATGATGTGGAAAGGAATACTTGTGAAGACACATCAGTCAAATTGAAAATCTGATGAGTCAGATCCATCATTGTACAATTAGTAAATCCTGTATCTGTTGAGCTGAATCAGTCCAGGCTTGTTGAAGTTTATGTTACCACTCCAATTTGAAGTAGTGCTATACTAATTTATACTATTTTAATTCAAACAAGATCAGATTGAGCCTTATTTCCAGTGATCACTGGAATGGCTGATATATCACAGCTATTTCCTTTGTAAGTATAAGGTCATTTGAGAGCTCAGATTCTATTACTGTCTTATATGTGTTGGGAAATACCGAGTTTTTAACAGCAAATAATCACTTCATGAAATTTAAAAATGGCATTTGTTTTTGGCTAGTTATGATCCTGTTGCCTAAGGCTAGATCTTGTTCTCATTTCAATCAAATGGAAACTAGTCAGTTCCATTTTTCAAATAGTCTTGCATTAATACAGTGCTGCGATGTTTGAATTGGGGCTGAACAAAAGAATTACTATTGGAAGAGAAAACGCTATCCTGATTTTTACTTAAAGAAATGTTAATTAAAATCTTTTCACTGCAAGTATTTTAGAAAACTTTAATTTTGTCACAATTTAATTTGTCTTTTCTTGCCTAAAATTACCATGTGATATCTCTCAGGCAACTTTCGTTTTGTTGCTCTGCCTTCCTTATCAAAAAAGAAAATTTAAAGGAACACAGATTAATATATTTTTTCATACTGCAAGGGCAAGAGGCCTTTCAAATACACCACCTGCCTACCTTTCCCTCTCCTAAGGAAACTTTTGTAGCTATCAGCAAAATGCACTAAGACATTTACATTAACATCCTGTAATCACTATGATTTGAGGGTATGTAGAGCAAAGATTTTAGGGACATTTCACCCGACTTCAGGTGTCTATGATGTAGACATCGACACAGGAGCTACTTGTCTAAATTTTGCTGAGAGGCACTACTTCAAGTACAGTTCCTCTGACCTATATTTAATGGCTGTGTTAGGATCAGATGAATGATGAGAAGTGCTTATTCCTCTCTACTGGCTATATGGGGAATCTAAATGACAAGTTGAAATAAAGACATTTATGCTCCAGCCATTTATATTTTCCGAAGAATAATCCTACCTTAGATACCAATACGCTGTATCAGAGGCTGCAAAAAGGGGTTCCAATTGCCATTGGCAAGTCAGTTCATCTTTCTGTTTTAAGGGAAACATAACTGTGAAGGACTTCATAGGGGAAGTGACTTGCCAATGACAATACTATGATTACTAATTCAACAGACATAAGCAGGTCTTATCTTCTTGTGTATTACTCTGTGAACTACTTTGCATCTCTTCTCTTGAGCGTGCATCCATAGAGATTGCCAAAAATTAAGCCTATGAAACAAGTGCATCACTGTTGAGTTAAATCATCTGGATGATGGAAGATGCTTTGGTCCATTTAAGTATGTTGCTGCCATAAGTGATAAATGTTCATTGGTTTAGGAGAGAAGCATTCATGTATTATGTAATTTGCCATACAGAATTTATTTTTAAATTTTAAGTATTGACTTAAATTGAATGATAATCTACAGCAGATCACCACATCTTCAGATGTATTAAGTCATGTCCAGACAGACATAAAACAATTTTCTATAACAAAAAATTATTCTGCAGGCCAGTTCTTCTTATTCATCTTCAAACTTCCACTAATGACTTTAAGTTATTTCCCTAAAAGCAAATTTAAAAAAAAAAAAAAAAAAAAAAAAAAAAAAAAAAAAAAAAAAAAGTGCCAAAGAATTAGATTAGGCCATATGTCAATAGCCTATTACCAGAATGTTTATATAAGCAATTTTCAAGAGTGAAAGAAAATATGCCATTCACTTCAAAAAATGCATTTATTTCAAAGTGTGAGGACATATATCTTATTATAGAACATATGTCATGGGAATTAGAACTCTGACACTTGGGAAAAAAGCTACATATCATTTTTAAATGGTTACCAGTGGTATTTAATGTCAAGTTAGGTAATTTCCTATGTCTTGTTTCAAGAAGATTTGTTTGGGTGAACATAAATAAGAACTTACCTAAAATAAATTTTACTGATCATATTACATTATATGAACACTCATTAAAAGTGGGTCCCACAAGTCCTATGAAATTTACAATCATATTTGCCCACTTATATTTGCAGGTAAAATTACTGCAATAATTTATTTAGTATAGATGGGTAGGGGTGCAAAATGTATGTGCACATCTAGAAATTCCTCACACAGATAGGAACACTTGTGGTATTCATCTAACTACTTCACACAAGTTATTTCATTAAAGAAATAACACCTTTACTCTGCAAGAAACAGAATCTCACCACTAAAGGATTCTTGATAAGAGCAAAAAGCTGAATTCTGTTGCAACTTGTCATGAAAATACAGTACAAACTATGTAAGCATTTAGAAACTTTCAGTTTTTCACTTATTAATAAAAAATGTAAGTTATGTCATATTGTCAGTGGAATCTTGTTTTGTGTGAGGTTTTTCTAGAAATACTTGTGTATTGAAACAAATTTTAAAGGAGGCCATAGCCATTGTTTTCCCTTGAAGACAGCTAGATATTAATTTAAGATCAACTGAGTATTTTCTAAGAATGGGTAAACTGAGGCATGGAGAAGTTAAATGATTTCATGAAAAGGACAGTAGCAACAAGTCAATCACCGATTAGAAATAAATGTTGTTGTAAGTCTCAGTTTCCTTCAGTCACTACCAGAAAATTCTGCCCCCAAAAAATATTACTTAAGTGAACTACACTAAATTGTTTCAAACCTCAGAAACCAATTGAGTTCAGGCTCTGGGTGAAAGTTCAGGTTTTATTTTATTTGAACCTATTCACCCATTCTTAATTGGAAAGTAGGTTTATAAAATGACTAATTTGAAATGTGCATAAACTGTAAAGTAGTAAGATTGAGGAACATGAACATATATATATATAGTAGTTCTTGCCAAAAAAAGTTTCACATATGGCTTGGGCTAATGGCCAATAAATTTATTACTGGAAGAAATTACAAACGTTGCTGAACGCTGTTACAACATAGAGATGAATCAAAATATAACAGGAATATAGGTAATAGAACATTTTATCTGATATTTCACAATAGTTATCTGGTCAGAGGAAACTGTGAAGCTTGATTGAACAAAAGATAAAGTTAATACTACCTAATCAGAAGAGACCATTATAGATCAGTGAAACTGCAAAACAGAATTATATGACAAGGGGCAAGGCACATTATCTAAATTAACATTTTTCCAGCATGAACAAGAAGGGCCACTGTAGGAAAACGAGAGCTAAATACTGTGGCCTGCATTTAGTCAACCTGAAGTAATTATTAATTTATGGTTGTCTGTGATTTTAATGAAAATGAAAGCTGAGAGGAAAGAATTGAGAGAGATAATGTGCCGTGAAATTGAGTTTCATTTATTTTGGGGGCCACCTTTTTTCTTTTCTTTATTTTTTATATTCTCATTTTGTTTTTTCCTAAAGGAAATGAAGCTAAGACAAAATGTCCACATTAAAATTTTACCAAGGTTATGTAACTACTCACATACTTCCATTGCTTTAAAAATGAACTATTAAAAATGGCCAGAGACTGAAGTCAAAGGCTCGCTCTGTTTCTAGCTGGAATGTCTGAAGATGTCTTTTCTCTACCTTTTTCCAAGTTATCACTTTTCAAATACAGTGTTTTTGCAATAGCAATTTCATCATCAGACAGCCAGGTTTGCCTAATAATACTTACATCTTCCATCTATCATCAACAGCATCTATCATCAACAGCCCCTTGTGGGATTTTGGAATTCGAAATTATGGGCAAAATCATAGGTGGAACATGGACAAACTACAGTAGCTACCTGTTAGCTTCAATCTTTGTCTTGTTCTTTTTCCACAAAGAAACTGCTGTAAATAAATCAACAGGTCCTGTTTTGACTGGTAAAAAAAAAAAAAAAAAAAAAAAAAAAAAACCTAAAAGGAAGGGAAATCACATTAGCATTTTTTAAAACGGATTAAGTTTTGGTTAAAGGCAAGTTTAAGAGGCACAAGGAATAATAGCTTTAAAAGCACATGACCCACTTCATTATGTTCAAGATTTTATAGTCACCAGCCTGTACAACACCCACAGTCTTCAGTACAATTCAAAAGCAAAACAGAATTTTTTTTTTTTTTTTCATTCTGAACTGGATGTGACTTCCTTAACAACTGAACATTTACTTTCTAGAGCTATGTGAGAACAGTTACACAGTTTGCCCTTTAGCCTCCTTGTTTCAGAAACAGACTTGTCTATCAACTTTTAATGATACTTAAGATACTCTGTGGAATATCAGACATAGATCTTAGTCTGGCAGATATAATACAGTACCTAGGGAGATCTTTGTCCATCTGAAATGGTAGCTGAAGTCCAGATTATTTCAGGCTATGTCAAAAGGAACTAAAGAGCTGTTTATGGTCAAGCAATCCATGCCATGTTGACTGCACCAATTAGATTTTTCTTACACAACATTTCATCAGGATTTCTCCATCCTGATGAAAAATCATGTACATTCTGGTGTAGTGACCACCAAAGTACATATAAATTAAGTTCCAGCCAAGACAAGGTTAATTTTTGTAGCAGCTGGGAAGGGACATGGCTAGGACCTGGAAGTTATTCCATACACGCTCGTGACACCGCAATGGGCAGGGCAGGGGTAAGGGAATATCTTCCAGGAAATAGAGATCTCTTCCAGTTTAGTAAGCATGGCAGAGGGAGAAGTTGGTTAAAGCCAGTTCTGATCATTTTGCAAGTGAAACACTCTCCTCTCTCGTACCCTTCTGTACGGTTACTGTTATTCTTCATTTTTCTTATCCCATTCCTCTTTCCAGTAAATGGTTCTTTTCCCAAATTCTAAGTTTACCCTTTTGTACCTCCATTTCTTCTCTTCATCCCATCACAGGGGAGGGAGAGAAGGCGGCGGGGGTGGGGGGGGGGGGGGGGGGGGGGGGGGCGGGGAGGGGGGGAGGGGGAAACAAGAAGAAGCATGATTTGGACAGTCTCGTTGGGAACATTGAATTGTGGAGTACCATTCCCAACCATGACATCAAGAATGGGCTTTTGTGGAGAAGAGGGAAAAAGAGAGAGGAAAGGGGGAAGAGAGGAAGGTAGGAAGGCAGGAAGGAAGGAAGCAAACATTGATTTGTTATACAAATGCAAAAGATAATAATGATTGCTTTGAGATACTTTACTGCATTTATGTCAAATCAGACCAAAATATAAAGATAACTATCTAAGTTTACATGTGTAGAAATACATGGTGACTGATTCAGTAATGGGACACAGAACACAGGACAAGGACAAGAAAATCTGATGTGATCAATGCTGACATTGAATACAAGAGACAATGTATTTACTTACACCCTGGTTATCATCAGTTATTACTGATTAATCAATTGACTCAAGATTGAGGTTGAAATAGTGGAGAGATGTAGAGAGATTATCCTCCATAACATAATGTACAGTTCTTAATGAATTTATAAGTTTTGTATCAACAGTGACCAGGCTAAAAAAATTAATTTCTCAGCATATTCTACAAAAATTTGATTATTTATTATGTAACTCTTTCTTGTGAAAATGGAAATTAATTCATGCAGAGAGATGATATGTGAAGGTGATGTTTTCTTTTTCTGCTGGGTGTCCTACATGTAATTTCTGAGTTTATATACAGAGAATAGAAGAAAGCAAATTAAGGAAAGGTAGAAAAAGTGAGTGAAAAATAATTATTGTGGACTCCAAACTTGGATTATATATTGTTATGATTTCACATTATATTCTTGAGTTTAACAAAATATTTCATAGTAGTGGGTTAATTTTAAATAACTTGGAAAAATAAATTAATTTTATCATAAACATATTCTATAATTCTTTTCTTCTTCATGGTTTTTAAGTTTTCTTCCTTGAAAAAGGGTAACTTTTAGGTGTTTACTGTTATGGGCCTGCTCCTAGGCACTCAAATTTTTCATAGCAGTTAGATACCTCATGGAAGTAGATTGACTATTATGTGAATATTACGTGAATATTTTTCTGAACTTTTGTTGAAATAGAACCCAAAGATAACATGCTTACCTCAATTTTTATTTGAAACACTTCTTTTGCCATCAGGAGCAGAAGATACAATGTTTCTATGATTGAGAATAGCCACCCTGAAAAACTTTTGTAATTGCATAGCTTGTTACCATAGCTCGCCAGAAACCAGAGTCCGCAGCTGATCCACAGAATGAAAGCTTATGGTTTCTGTGACAAGAATGATAACCTGTGGCTTCTCTGTGGTAGTCTGACACTCTCATTTTCAAGACTAAGAAGATACCCAAGGACCTGTGCTACTGCTTGCTTTTGCTGCTGTTAAGATAAGCAGAACTTAATAAAGTGAAAATATTTTCAATATTTTTACTAAGAGCTAAAAGTGCAGTCAAATTGATAAACATGATAGAAATACAGGGATTAGGTTACCTCATTGCCTGAAAACATCTCATTTAGATATATTGCATTTGTTTAATTAACAGAGTCACTAGCTTTCCAAGTGAAAGTAAAAAACTCCTACACATTATTCTCCTTTACTTTCTCATTAGCTGCAGCACTTTCTGACAAATATTGACCCGTAATTCTTTCCCTCTGCCAGAGAATTAAATAAAATATGAACTGAACACAATATACACCATCTGTCCAATTCCACAAACTGGTTAGTATGTTGACTCCCATTGACTTTACTTCAAGTCCAAACTGCCCACAAACAAGAAACATTTATACATCACAAAGAATGCAAACTTTGCTTGCTTTTGTACTGCATAGTTCAAATATATTTCCTTTTTCTATAGGTTTTTTTTTTTTTTTTTTTTAATCCTAAATTTGTTCTTCACATGTGTCCTCTAACCCATCAAACTGGCTCATTCTCAGTCTGCTTACTCTAACTGGTTCAGAAATTCTCAGTTAATGATATTTTCTTTTTTCAGATACCTTTTTTTTTTTTTCTTTTTCCCAGCTTCCTAAATAATGCAGAATCTTTTTCCAGTGAACATTACATTTCATTTAATATATATTAATTTCTCTTCTGGTCAAGATGCTGGGTTGAATTTCACTTGGTATGTTAGAATGCTGTCAGCAGATAATGCTTGTTCATGTGTTTATGTTACAGTGTAAGATACTTCAAGTATAAAAAACATATTTTTTTTCTTTAAAGTCTTTCTTTACTTATAGGCACTAATTCTTATTCATGCTTCTGTGTTTTCACTTGTCTTCATACATGCTTCAGTATGTCTTTAATTAATTCATCAATAATAGAATTCAGCTTACTCCAGTATCTAATATCAGTTACATGCATTGTTTATTCTTTTAATGTCTGATCTTGCTTTAGTCAGCTGATCTGCTTGAAGTATTCTACAAAGGCACTGTATATCAATATATCATATTTACACTTTTGACACTGGTTTATGCAATATGTAGAGCATATTTTTATAAAATATATAAATTAGTTCCTTCCCTTAACAGATAGGAATAGAGTTTTTTTTGCCATCTCTAATACTCTTCAAAACCTTGTGAATCTCTATTCTCTCCTTTGGAATTCCTTTCTCTTCATCCTTTTAAATCTATCTTTATCTGTGCATCTGCAGATAAAGATATCTAAATATAGACATGTATATGTCAATACCCAGGTGTCAGCCATGTGTCTAAGGTTCCTATGCAGTCAAGATACAGTCAATAGAGTAAATGGAGCCTAAAGAGTTTCCCCTCGGGTGAGCACCAGAATCTGGTCAACAGAAATGCTTTCTAGGCTTCACTGGCTGACTTTCTAAGGTCTTCATTTGTTTATAGCTGAATTTTTAGCATCTAGCTCACACAGAGATGTATTCAAGTGTCATCGTGAAGCTGTATTGCAGGTTATGGTCTCATTCCAGTTCCCCCACCATCTTCTGCAGAGTAGTTCAGTCCTGTGTCATTATCTCACAGCTGGATGCAATTAGCTCAAAAGTCTTCAGTCCTATTAGTTGGCAGGAGTTACCTATTTTTGAACAAGTGAATTGGACCTTCTGTGTCCTGATGCAAAAGAAAATCCACACCTATTAAGCCCCTAAGCACCCACCTCTACCCTCAAAGTGAATCGTTTTCCCATTACTTCCTTCTTTATCTTGCCAAGCTCAGAGAGGAACTGGAGATGCACATTTATGTATCACGTGCCTTTCTTATCTGTTATCTTTCCATTTTTCCTTAGATTCTTGTGTGGGGAAAAAAAGTCTAAAAACACTATACTGATCAGGAAGATAATAATCAGACGAGCTGTGACCCCTTAAATCCAGTGTTTCGGTTCCAGAAGAGTGGGCAAATGCACAACAATATCAATTGCCTCTGAATTCAAGAACATCACTTTCTCTGTTGAAAAACTCCATATTCAGAAAGCAATCCAGGTTTCCAGAACACCATATTTCAAGGTTCTTAACACAACAATGTATAGAGAAAAGAGGAATTAGAGAAATTTTTTTTACTCTTGTGGTAAGAAAATTTTCCTTTTTAAGTTTTATTCCATACAATTCTCAGTACTACACTTATGCTTAAATCAGGTGATCTAGAAATAAAGCAATAGCAACCAATTGCACTTTTGCTCACTGTGTCTCTGTCTCTTTCCCTCTGTCTCTTTCTATCCCTTCTTCCCTCTCTTTTCTATCCTTTCTATATCTCCACCTCACAGTCTCTGTTAAATAAAATCTGTTTTATTGACTTTGGCATATAGTCTAATTTTCACCTTAATTCAGGCATCTCTGATTAATAATATCTTAACAATCTCAAACAGAATTTGAGTTGAGTCAAGAGATCTATTCCTGTTTTCTAAATTGGTTTAGTCCGGTGGATTGTCTCAGACCCAGAACACAGCAAACAGTTACAGATCTGGTCTCCACCTCCAAGAACAATTTGTAATTACTGTTATACTTTTGTAAAGAAATATTAATATGGTCTGCAGCTAATGAAAGATGTGCTTAAAATTCAGATAATTAAAACTTACATGTTTAATTACCAATCTTGAATGTAGAATTTGAAATCAAAGAGAGATGTGTAGAGACTGAGTAGGTAATCTTGATAGTTTTACAAGGAAATTACTCAAACAGGTTCAACTATTTTGAATCCTAGAAGATACATGCACTCTTCGCAAAATACTACTTCTGTAAGGGAGTGCCACCAGATGGAAAGAGTGTAGGGACGGTTTAAGGTTTCTGAAAGTATTGACTGTGATATAATGCTGCAAGATGAAGGTGGTGAGTATGGTGTTATGGTAATAGTGTGTGAAGAAAATTGTGCAGCATGAAGGTGAAGAGCATGGGGTAATACTGCATTACGGATGTGTTTGGGGTGCACTACCTGGTACACAAGTCTTCCCCAGTGGGAAACATAATAAGTATAAAGGGTTTGATGTATCCCCATGTAATAGGGAAATCCTTTCCATATTCCATTGACAATTAATACCCACCTGCACCTACCTTTTGCTAATATCTAAGAAACATTCTTTTTACATGTCAGTGATACTATATTTATACTCAATAGTTGACTGTAGATGGACTACACTCTTCTTTCTCAGGATCATTTGAGGAACTAAGTCTGCATTGTCCATGTGTTTTAATTTGATATGCTGTGTTCTCAGAGCACCTTTGTGAAAATATGCAATGAGCCATCAAATCAAATAAGGTTCCTTTTCAGTGTTCTCCATGTTAGCAAGGTTACAGTAATACGAGTTGATGTCCTATGTTGAAATGTCTGAAATCATCCTTTATAATGGCGTGGAAAAACATTTTGTTCTTCAATCCGTACAAAGAACGTGATCCTAAAAATACTTTATCCTGTATCTCAACTGATATTTAAGAAGACATCCAGATTGAATATTCACTTTGTTAAACTGATCAACTAACATACCATCTCTCATCCCCTTCTCATACCTCTTTTTTGAAATATTTATAACATAATTGACAAGTTCTCCAGATTATTTTATTTTTTATGAAATATGGCAGACATTTACAAATACTAGCCAAAAGGAAGGAAACTTCTTGCAGTTAACATGTCCTATTTCCTGACTTTAATATTTTGTATAGGAAAACAAGAGTTTTGTTTAAGAATACTATTTAGCAAATATTTTCCCTCTACAAAAATAAGAGCATTGCTGAGAAAAGTGTTTGAATAAAGCAAAAAAATAAAGTTGAGCTATTATAAGAGAATTATTAACAGAAATGCAAATATTTATGTCCCTCATAAAACTCATTAAACTTAACAAAGGACTAAAGAAATGGTGGACTAAGAGATAGTAAATGTTTATTAATATCTCTGTATATGGCTCATTTCAAGAGGTCCAAGAAACCTTGGTTTACAAAATAGTTAATATGGTACCAAAGCACCCCATCTAGCGTTCTAAAATGGAGTGGAAGGCTTGAATTTTACACAGTGATGTTTATCCATCTGTGTGGTTGTGCCATTCTAATACCCACCTGAATTAACAGCAGAAGTTCTCTGATAGTAGAATCATAAAATGGTTTGGTTTGGAAGGGACCTTAAAGATCATTTAGCACCAATCCCCACCTGCCCTGTCACAGGCAGGGATGCCACCCACTAGATAAGATTGCTCAAAGACCCATCCAGCCTGGCCTTAAACACTTCTAGGGATGTTCCCTGGTATACGTGAACACATCCACCACATCTTTGGGAAACTTGCTCCAGAGCATCACCACCCTCACAGTAAGGAATTTCTTCCAAATACCTAATCTAAACCTGCGCTCCTTCAGGATAATGCCTTTACTCATTTTTTACATGATCATTAGAAAGAACATAACAAGGATGACAAACTTGCTTACTTTCACTCATCTCTTCATTGTACACAATTTATTGAATACAAATATAAATTAATATAAAATTTACCAGCAGCTTGCCATTAAAAAAAATATTTAAGCATTTTTCTCAGGAAATAAAGTTAACAACTTCTTTTGCTACCATTACTACAACTTTTGAGGGAATATAATGGTATAAAGGTTCAGTTGTTTACATAATTTATGGAAAATAATTTAATTCTGGGGACTGTAGTGCCAAACATGTCCATAGATGAAGCTAATTAGGAGTTTATATACACGTTGTAAGTTGCTTTCCACAAAATATTTACTTTAACTCCTGGAAGACATGTCTTGTGCAGAAGTTCTGTTACTATCTAGTGCCATACTTCTGACAAATCAGTGATGTCATAAGCAGACTAATTTTTCTAAAATGTGTGATAGAAAGTACAGCACTGATCTTCAGAGGTTTTACCTTAGTTTCTTAAATTTAGCAACTATTTTCTACCTTTTAACATCTACATTTTTTCTGGGCAAACATATATTAAGAATTGTACAGAGTCTGGCTGGATAATTAAAAGTCATTCTCAATTAATGGATGAATAGTAACCATAACTTGTAAACTCTGTGACTACTTGAAACTGAGTCCAAATGTAACATCAGTCCTCAAAAATCATGTTACTTGTTTCCAAAACATCCAAGAGAACATGTCTAATTCTGTCCTCCTACATGTCATATGAATTTCCCATCATTCTCAATGCTGTTATTCAAGAAAAGCAAAGCTGCAGTTTTGGTTTCTACTTCCTCTTTTGAATTCTTCAATGTGTTAATTCACATCTTATATCTGTTTATGTCAAGATTTTTTCTCTGTCTAGGTAATCTGCAAGTGAAGATAATTTAAGAGAAATACAATTAAACTCTATACCTGTTTATCTAACACTGATCCAAAAATATTATCAGTTCACAGGAAGAGTAATACTATAATCTCAGAGTTTTGTTTTCATTTATTTTTTTCAAAATCCTTCTGTATTATTGTAATTACAAACCACCTATTGCCACAATGTTTGTATTAATCCCTTCAAACATCGTCTGTTTCTTCCTATATATTTAAAACAAAATACACTACACTAACATTCTGTTAGACAATCTTTGCATAGATAGAAATAACTGCACTGGAATCAGAAATAAAGCACCAAATACATTATATTGTTTTAATGTCACACTCCTCCAGACATTTTAGCTGTCTTTCTTCATTGATTAGCACCAAGCAGAGCAGTTCACACCCATTTAAAGTACCCTTTCCAAAGTTAAAAGTAAAATTACGGATTGAAATTGCTAATATGAAAGATGAAATGGAGAGACTTCCTAAATTCTCTTAAAGTAGACTTTTGTCTTCTGTTCATCACTGTCTTCACAGTACAGAAGCACTTTCATTCTTACCATAGAAAAGGACTAAAATATTGCTTATATTTTACATTTTTAATAGATCAGAGCTTTTTGTTTATTTATTTGTGGAACTTGGGATGAATTTGCTTAGCTGTATATCAGAAAGTTAACATCAGTACTTACCTGTATTAACGAATTTGGTTCATGTAGGAAATTTCATTCAGGCCATTCAACACATAAAGATTTCTGAAAAGTTATGTGCTTTTATTTCTACTGTGTGGTGGTGCAGAACTGTTTTATTAGATTTTTGTAAGAAGTTTATGTTATGGTTCGTTTCACTGTATCCCCAATTCTGTATCCCTTTTGTGTTGTCTGTATAATAAGGTATTTTGTGTCAATCATCCCATACCTCACATGACATGTAACATCCCCTCTGCCCCAACCCCCCTCTCTGGGGCAGCTTGCCTATCACTCCCGGGGTCCCTCCCGGATTGTGAAATCTCGGTGAGAGAGCTTCAGGTGATAGGTAGCCTGGGGGAAATTCCTTTGGCTCTGGATTTTAGTGGTCTGAAGCTTGGGGGTGGGCACATCTTGTTACCCCCTGAATTCCCTGATTTGCTGTCTTCTTGTATCCTCCCTGGGACCCTCCCCCGCTTATAGGGGGTCGGAGGGAGGAGCAAACTCTCTCAGCCGCGGGGTTCTCAGCCTGGAAGCTCTCAGCCGCGGGGTTCTCAGCCTGGAAGCTCTCAGCCGCTCGCCTCGGAGCTTGGAGATCTCTGCTAATAAACATCCTTTAACCTGCTAAGCTGAGAGCCAGCCTTTTCTCTTCTGCTGCTGTTGACTGTCACCTTTGGGTCCAGCTGCCAAGCCGAGAAGCCAAAACGAACTGGAAACTTTGTGTCTGTGTTGACCCGAACTAGCTGGGGGTCAGCTCCCACCCGGAGCGGGGACACAACCGGACGCACTACTGAAAATAACCTGAATCAACTTCCTTCAAATGAATATTGGAATATGATATAAAATTGCATGTTTACTAAATCATCAAAATCTCAAAGGAATCCCAGAGGATAATCTGAAAGATGTTCCAATGACAGATTATTTCTGACATCAGTTAGCAAAAATGCCACAGATCTCATTTAGAATGGGAACATATTATGTAATAGAAAATTTACCATGGCACAACAGTAGTAGGTGTCACGATATGTGTCTAATATTGTAAAAGGCCTGAGCAGATTTTGCCATCACAGCAGTTTAGCACCTCATCAATATTTTCAACATCAGATAATTGAGATTCTTCCAAACACTGAACTGTGTAACTGAAAAAAAATCCAATACAGAGAATCTGACTTAAATATATTGCTGGATTATACAGATGGAGTTACAGCACTCTTTTAGCACCCAACATAAAGTATCACTGAAGTGAAAGACTTAATATGCTTCTGTGTTTTGATGGTTTAAATCATTTAAAGAATGAAATACACTGCTCTATGATACATATCTGGTCTATTTTTCACTTCACCTATCATTAGGAATAAATAGTATCTAAACATGTAGCTTCGACACTAAGCCGTGGTGCTACACTTAGTGTGTCTGAAGATTGAAAATCCTCAGTGAAACAATTGTATATGGACTGAGCAAATCCATTTGGTACATTTCACTGCTGGAAGGGCAAGACTACTGTCATTAGAGATGCTCAGGATTTAGCTAAATGTATTCTGACAGCTCTGCTAGCTGTCTGAATTTGAAGGAGACTGAAAAGTATTTCATGAACACCCCCAAATGATGCTGAGGTAACACTGATAGGAATAGATTAATTTCTTGTTTTCTTAATGATAGCTAGGAGAAAATAAATAGTGTATTATATCTTAAATGGAGATTCATGTCTTATCAATAAGTACTATGTCCAAGATCTTCAGTTTATGTACATATTTGGCCAGCTCTGAGCCTGCTATAATTTCAAATACTTCCAGCTGTATTAGCATGGAACAGAGCCTAAGACTATAATAGACATACCATAGATGGCAAGGCAGGCAGAGCAAATATGCAGTAGATCATATCCATATGATGGTCCTAGGAACTTTCAGCAGCACTGCTATGTGTCCTTCATACTTATTTCTTTTCTAGATACAAATGGTGTTTCTCCCTGTTTCTAAATGACGTTGATGTTAAGCAAGAATATATCAATAATAGTATTCCATGCCACAGGAGTTATACTTTGGATATTTCTAGGCATTACTTATCAGAGAATATAAGAATTTGCATAATCTAACTAGAGTGTGAATATTATAGAGTTTTATGATAGGAACTGATGAGACTAGGATGAAAAGATACTTATACATGGGTTCAGTGATGAGCTTTTTGTTACTTCTTCTGTAAATACCAGCTTGCCCATTCAAATACCAGTACAAGAGCCCGGCAAAGGCTATATCCAAGGATCACACATTTTCACACTTTTGTAAGTTTTGGTCCATTTACATTTAGGGGGTTAATTGTCCAATCACAGCTTCGAGTTATGAAGTCTCATACTCCCAGATTTCTCTCCTCAGTTCGCTGTTGTTTACACTTTTTGCGCCTGAAGCTGCAACGGTGTACTTGGTTCTAGGGCTGGAAATGGATTGTTTTACCTAACTAAACTGTGAAGAAAACTTGTTAACACTTTATATGAAGTTCAGAGTTATATACTAACGCAGTACAGGATCTGGAAAATATGAAAGCTAAAACTTAAGGCATCATGTATGACAAAAGCTTCTTGTTTTCTAAATTTCCAGGACCTACCTAAATATTTCCTATTAACACAGGACCTTCTGAGATCTCTCTTTGGACATTTAAAACACATTTTTGTATGCATTCTTTCCCCTCTTTACAGTAGCATATCACCTTATTCATGGTTAACATTAATCAGTCTATTCAGGCTTAAAAGCAATTTCTTTTGAAGTTCTGTATGTTGGTCTGAGGGAAAGTATTACGGTTTCCCTTTACATATACAAACAATGGTGAAGCAAGATATCCACTATAGATAAAAAAAAGGCCATTAATAATGGTAATACAGGGCACTTATATGAGGCCTACTATCTGCAAAGCAATTTACAAACAATATCCAATTAATCTTCTCTAGTTACTCAAGCATAATCCATTAATTGCCTAATGGATCCCAAATCTTTAATGCAATAGCAAAGTTTCTAACAATGTGTCTGAGGCAACCTTTTGCAGCTGAAATTCTAAATTTACTGACAGTTATGCTGTCTGAGCAGAAATATGTTAGGAAAATTTCTTAGACCTAGGCATGTAAAGCTTTACTTTCAGTGATTTTAACTCCTGGAGCAACAGGTGCATGATCTAACTGACAATAGCTCTTACCATAACAGCTAAATTAATAATTATGAAAGGGAAACTCCAAAGTGAAATTTAAGGGTACTTCAAGGAAAAAAAAGTTTTAAATGTGTAATTATATGTATTTTTTAAAATCCCTGTAAAATGGTATCAAGGATGGAGTTTTCCTATTAGTTAGTACTAGAAGATTTTTTTTTTTAAAGTTAGTGGAATCCTGATTTAAAAAGCAATGATCATGTTTCCATGTTTCCATGGTATTTTCTACATTATTATCTGACCTGAACAGTTTTATAATGAATGCGCTCTAAAGCAAGCCAAGGGTAATTAGCATTAGAAATGCTAATCTTGGTAAATTCTGAGGCCTTTACAACATTTCAGTTCTTCAAATCAGCATAGTTTTCCAGCATTGTGGTCTTATCAGAAGTTCAAAATATGGAGAGATATCTTCACTTCCTAACTTTAACCTTCTCATCTGGGAGTTGTTTTCCAATGTTTATTCTGGAGAAAGACAGTATGACTAGCTATCCAGAATTCTGTTGCCTAAAGACAGATACCCAAAGTCCATGGGGATGCCATCTATTCTGTCTCTCCAAGGCGAAAGGACGTGCTGATAGGGCCCATATCTCCTCAGCCTTTAGATGGCCTTTCTTATTGTCTGGGGAAGTGAATGCCTTCTATCCTGTCCCTCTGGTATGTACATCTGATGAACCCCTTGTGCACCTGAGATTCAGAGGAATGCCTGCTTGGGTGCACAAGTGTGCACGGTCATGAGACTCTAAGTTTCATACATATTTTCTAATACTTCAGAAAAAGTAGCTGATCTCCTTATTATGCATTGATCACAGGAGCATATGTATCATTTTAATTTTAACTTTAAAAATTATTCTCTAATATTTAGACAACAACTTTACCTCTTTGTCTGTGAAATCTTTCATTTTTATTATTATTTAGAACTGATTTTTTTTTTTTTTGATCCTACAAGTAAGTATAATTCAATTCATTTTCCAAGTGGGGAGAACACATGTTATTTCATAATATAGTGTCCCCCCATGCAGCAAGCTCATATTTTATTCTATTACACAATTCTTTCCAATGATTTCAGACCCCTTAACCCTCTTGTCAATGCATTCTCTCAGTAATGCAAGAAAATACATCCAACTCAAAGGTTTCTTCACTTTCCTGCAAAGTTATTCCTTTAGCTGGAGCTTTATATAGGAAGAGGGCTATGTATTCCTTAGTTTGTGCTCATTACCACGTGAAGTCAGCCTTGGCATCTCAGAATACTTGGCACTCTTTGTGTCAGATTAACAAACCATTTAAAACTGAGCACCTAGCAGCTGAAAGGTCATGTCTCATATTCAGTAATTTAGGACTGACAGTGTAAAAAAAACTCTCAGAAGCCGTGTTCCACTCTTCTATTAATCTGTATGCTTCAGCAAAAATTTTAAGTTCTCATATCTGATTGTCATAAATAAATTGTCTTGACTTCCAAAGGACATAGTCTTAAATGGAAATCCAATTCACTCTATATACTAAGGAAGAAAAAAAAAATTAAGAATTACTTGTATGTCATTAAGGATCTTGTTTTCAAAAGAAAGGTATAAATATTTTATGCTAATTTTCACTATTAACATTAACAAAGTAAATACTTTAAAACAAAAATAAACAACCCCCCTATATACCTTATAGATTTTCCATTAATCTGTCCCCTACTTTGTTGGCAGACTACTTCACATTTATCAAATTACATTGGATAAATGCATCTTCTTGCAACCTATGCAAAGGGCTGTTTCCTGTATAATTTTGATAAGAGTTTCTAATAAACTTACTATCAGATGCTTTTACTTAGATTTTAAAAATGGAAAAAAAAAAAAAAAAGTAAGAAATTTGTTTGAATTTGATATTTCACTATTGCTGAGGACCAAATTTCATACTGATTTCATTTTTATATGCATTTTAAAATAGATTCCCACTGAGAAAATGGAATATAATACCATAAATACAATAACATAAATATTCCTTGTAGCAGGGATAAGGCCATTGAACTCATTCCTTAAAACTTGATGGCTTACTTATATAGCAAAAATTTTTGACTAGTTAATTCTGTAGGCTTGAGTAAGCAATTCATCCATGTTGAATTTAATTTATTTACATCCTTTGAGGTTTCTAATAGAAATTAGATCTTTTAAAAAAAATTGAGGAGGGTTCCATTAAACATGAACTTTAGTCTTAGCTCAGTATAATCTTCCATCTGTATTTTCAGTTAATGTTTCATTTTATCCCTACTCTCCTCATAATGTCTCTCACTTTCTCTTGCATGGTATAGGCACAGGTCTTCCCAGTCTCACTGTAAGAGCACTACAGAACATCAGTCTATTCTATACATTCTAAGATTTATGGAAGTTGCTGTGAAAGGTACAGCATTTAGTACAGAACAATAGCTACTGGATAGTTTTGCAAAGACAGCTTTCACAGCTCTGTGCCTAACTCATATTCCTTATGAAACATCACACTAGTTTTCTAACAGGCACCAATAAAAGAGGGCTTCAGTTCAGTTACCCACACAAAGACAACTCTTAGCCTTCTGGAATGTTGCAGGTATTTCAGACATGCACATAAGATGGAAGGTAAAATATAAGACTGTGGTAGTTTGACATGGGGAAGTGATTTTTCAGGAAGTTACTGTTAAACCAATTAGTGACTGGTTTTGAAATGAACAGCTAATATAACCAACAGAGAAATTACATGTCTCTGTGAAAATACGGGGTTAAATATTGGAGGAATCTTGGGAAACTTCCCTTTTTCCTCCCTGCTTTGGAACAGGTAACAGGGCCGGCCCCTCTCAGCTGTGTGGCACCCCAGGCCTGGCGGCTCGGTCTGCGCCCAGCTGCCGCTGCCATCCCAGCCAGGGTGGGCCCGATGACTCCCGGGCCAGGGGAGGGGAGGGATTATGCCCTGCCCCAGCCGAGCCCGGGCCCAAGTAGCTGCTAACATCCAGCTGACTCTGAGGCCTGCCCTGCCACTGGCCCAGGCCTACCTAACTACCGAGATCCAGGCTGTCATTTCTGAGCCCGCCCATCCCTGTGGCTTTGAAAATCCTAGAAGCTGCTGCCTGACAGAGATCACATGACCACCACAGGCACTGGGCAAGATATTAACTCTTTCCTTGCAGAGATGAAACGTCCAAAGCCCTAACCCTTCTCTAAGTGAGAGAAAAGGCCAAACTTAGGATTAGGGAAAATATGAAGATATCAAAGTCAGTGAAGGAAGAGTTACCTCTTAGATGAAAGACATGAGAAGATGCCTAGGAAGAAAGTCTTCTTTGAGCCATGGTAACAGACTGTACTATGCTAGAATATCCCTTTAAACCATGGGAAAAATACCGATTTTTGGGGAGACGATTATTCAGATTTGTAGATTAGAGCAAAGGTATCTGTGATCGACTGAGTGAATATTGAACTGGTAGCTGTAATCCTGTGATCCCATGACATGTTTGAACAGAGGAGGATGAGGTAAAAAGCCCTCTACACCAGGGAAGAAGCAAAAAGCAATCTCTGTTCCACGAGAGGAAGAAATCCTTTGCCTTTGGAGTTGCTTCTCTTTAAAATGACACCCCAAAGTGTTCACAACCCATATGTAGATCAAGAAAGCTGCTGATGGGAGGGACTTCACAAAAGCAGGTTCCCAGGCAGCTGTTTTTGTGAGAGGTAAAACCCACAAGAGAGCTGTTCTAGGTTGTCAGTGGGGGAAATTCTATGGTAAATGAAAGAGACTTCTCTCTCCAAATGAACTGATGAAAGAGTATTTTATGCGTGGTAACTAAGAGTTCTGTCTCTTTATGTTGTTAGTGGAAAAGGGAACACTTGTGGGAGGAAAACATGTGTTTTGATTCTCATTTTCATCTTTAGTGTGTGTTAATAAAGCTATCTTTGTATCCTTTAAGACTCGGGCCTGCTTTTCTTTTCTCCCAATCATATCTCACAACAGAAAAGACACTCAAACCATTGCACTTAAGTTGACAAACAGAAACAAGTGAACGTGAAACCATTACAGAGACTTACAGGAGATCTATACTTTTGGAACAATGACTCAAATCCAAGAAAAATAGACTAACGTCCCCAAAACATTCAATTCTAGATGCTTATGTTTGGTGTCTGAACTGGGCCTAGATCTTCATGAAGCAGTGGAAATTAAAGATACTTTCATATTTCAGTCTCAAATAATTTTCCATCTTTAGCAATTTTTTCATGAGATAGTACAGACATATAGACACACCCCCCCACACTTCCACCAAACCAACTACAAGCTGGTTTTATTAAGAAATAAATAAGGTGCCTAAGCTATCTAGCCAAGGACATAATTTTTTTTTTTTCTCTCTTCCATACAGTGTAGTGATACTTAGCAGGGTGTATAACCTGATTTACAAGACCATTTTTTAGAAAAGAAATATATTTGTTCATTTTTTAGATTACTTATCTGCTTACACTTTTGCACAATCAAACCCTCTGCTTTGGTCAACAAAATAAGCTAGATCAGACCAACATTATGTCTCCCTTTGTTCACTTTAAGATCCTGTTAGGCCTTTTAATCATTATGTTGCTCTTGGTTTCTGCTTTGTCATGTGCTGTGTTCCTCTACCATCATTTATACCCTGGAGGGCTTATTGATTTATGTACTCTTATAATTAGAATATAGTTTACAGTCTACAGGTTAACCTTTGCTCTTTATATAGTCTGTATGAACAAAATTAGAAGCTGAGTTGACTGTATACTCTCCTGGTTATTATTTAACCTGATGACACTTTCAGTAAAAGTATGATTTATAAAGGTTATCATCTATCTATCCTATTTAATTATTACTAAATTTGAATGGCTAAAAGTATTTAAACTCCTTGTTTTCACTGCTGTTTTTTCACCTATCTGAATCCAATGTCACACTGCATTGGAAACTAGCAAATAGACATGTCTACAACTGACTGTTATGTTTACCTCCCAAATTTCAGAGCTTCATCTTTATAACAATGCTATATGGTAATACCCTTTTATTAGTTGTTGTCATGTTATGTGAGGTTTTGTGAGATGTTTATAGCTCTGATTGAATTTTCCCACAGCTTTCTGATGTAAACATCTTGTTTTCCACATTCCTTTCTGATGATATTCAACTGATGGACTTCTAGCTTGGCCAGTGGGATGGAGAGGTAGTTGTCTTGTTCTCCAATCCCTGGTCATTCTTCAAAACCTATGAAAGAGAGGTCTTTGTAAACAATAAAGTTCTTTCTTCTTCAGCCTTCATCTTGTGGAGTCAAATCTGTGAGTATTTACTCATGTCCACTAGCCACAATTAGTTAAATAATTTCTGCTTCCATTCCCTTCCCTTTCCTAGGTAATGCCACATAGGACAGAGAATCATTTTGAATGAAAACATGAGATACTGTGATTGAGCCAAAACACACAACCATCAAGTTAAAAAGCTGGCCTTGCTTAATGAAGAGTTGCCTTTACACCTTCATAAACACAAAACCAACTTGTAAATTCCTCAAGTATTTTTCCAGAACTACAAATTAATGGTTTTGGTCATCATTTGTGCATATGATTATTCCCAGAATAACATTATGGGCAACCTTCAAAAAACAGAACACCTTCTGTGATGTTGATGCCATATTTTGTAAAGCTCAGCTACTGCATTTTGACCAGCTCTTACTTAAAATAAAGTTTGCGTCACCAGGGGCATTCTTTAACTAGTTTTACTTTCCAGTTCCCAGCAGTGTTCTCTTATTTTGCAGCTTCCTAAATATAAACAAATCTTTATTGCAGGGAGTTTGACTTGGAGCTTAAGATACATTTCCAGCTGGAAGTTTAATAGATTTTTAGGTCTCTAAAAATATTTCTGACACTTACCTGCAATGGATGAGAATGGCTTTAATGACACTTATAGGAGTTTCTGACTTGGGATTCCAAAGAGCGCAGTCACTGAAACAATAAAGAGTTTTCAAAAGCTGTAAAAAACTCTGGCAGTTTCAGTCAGCCTCATCAAACTAATGGAGAATTCTCTCAAAGCATTTTATGATGATTCCACTTATTATGTTCATTTAATTTTTTGCTAACTAAGAGAAAAAAAAAAAAAAAAAAAAAAAGAGAGATATTTCCTTGTTCTGTTTTACAATAGTTTAATACTTTAATGAGGCTTTTCTATCAAGAAAAAAAATATTTTAGAATTCATCAAAATTATTCATATGCATCTTCAGAAAGTTAAATTTTTTAAGAATTGAACTGGGGAAATAAAGGATACAGTGACACCTTAGATATAAAGTGCTGTCAAAAAAGAAACACTCCTATCCTGGTTGAAAACATCCTTTGAAGTATCAATATTTGAAAGCTTCCTTGTTTGTTACTCCTTTAATACTTTCAGGATTTTCTTTCCATGTTGCTGTATGCAGTCAAGTATTGAGGCCAAAAGTGTCTTCCCATTTAAGTCAAAGACAGGATCTCTTTACCAATTTAGAGATGAGATATTTGAGATCTCAGATCCATTTATCTACAGCTTTTTCAGAAAAGACACATTCAAATTATGACATGAAATTCCTTAAATCCTCTAAAATGCTTTAAAACTGTATCATTAAAGCTTATCTTAATAAAATATATGGGGTAAGTGAATCAGAGTGTCACTGTGTTCTGAGCTTTGTGTTTTGATTGTATTGCAACAGTGGTTCAGAGATGGATCTCACAATTGTGAAAGAGATCATATACATTGAGAGAATAACCCAGCATGAGAGCTAAAGGTATAACATGATAAGATTAGTTGGCATTCACCAATGTGACAATCTATTTTTAATGGAACGCCTAAATTAGGAAATGCAATTTGTTTGGCTTTATGTACTTCTTGACAGAATATGGCTCTCTTACCCAAAAGATGTAATTGTTTTTGTTAATCTCTTTTTCATGCCTGATATAATTTTCTATCAGAAGAAGAATAAGGCTAAAATATAATAAGACTTTTTTACGGTAAAATGCACACTTAGAGACACCTTTTTCCAATTCTTAACACTATATAAATAAAATGTGTAGTTCACATAACAATAATGAACACCTATATGCATTAACTCATAATTAACTCCAGCACTACAATGCTTCAGACTTTGTATCTTTGTGTGTAGTATACAACCGTATATATGCATCAGTATAGAATATGTATATGCTGTAGTCATATACAAGAAAAACAGAAAACTGTGTTGTCTTACGGAATTATTCTGATGATAGGTGTTGAAAATCATATTCTTGATGCTTGTCACTGCTTCAAAAACAAAACCAAAGGTGTAGAAGGCAAATTCAGTAATTTCATCTAACAATATCATAACAAGGTATCACCTTTCATGTATCTGCTGCTGAAAATGGAATAGCTTATTGAAAGATGATCTAGGATGCTTTGAGAAGAAGCTGTTCTAGAAAACACAGCCAAGAATCCTCTGGAATTCTGTTGCAGGGGAAAAAAAAAACCTGTCTTGCCTAAGGTTGGTGGGGGGGGAGGGGGCAAGGATTTCAAAATCGTGTGCATGCGCTGTATTGACCAAAAAAAAAAAAAAAAAAAAAAAAAAAAAAAAAAAAGAAAAAAAAGGCAATATTATATAAAATACCTGTTTATATGTGCTTTCCAAATCTAAAACTTATGTTATTAATTCTCAGCTCTGCTTGCTGCCAATAGAAACTGTCCCTTACACCTATTTAAAACTGAAGTACACAATTATTAACAGAAATAGTCTGTAGTCAGAATGCAACCCAAAACTGATTTGTGTGCAGAAAGAGACTTGTTTTTCCTCAAAAGTACATTCTTAAATAAGAGAGAGTTGGAAATAAAAGGCAAACTGCACCTTGAAATGAAAGAACAGGAGCAGATGTCCTTTAGCTGTGTGTTTTATTGATTTATAAACACTCAGTCAGGCTACCTCATCTCTGCAGAGTAATTTAGATATGGGAAAATATCTGTGAAATATATTGATTGCATTATTGATTGAAAAGCCAATTGCTGTTGCACTCCTGTTTTACCATTTAAGTCCTGACACATTTTGACATATGAGCCAGCTGTGACTACTGCCTCGATACTGCAATGAGATAATGTGAAAGCTGTCATAACCACTTCTGTGTCAGCCACAAGGATTTACAGTGCACTAGTGCTGCTATTTAGCTTGTTCCTTAACCACCTGAATAATTAAGGTTTGTTAAAGCTTTTGCTGTTGCACATTTGGTTTATATATGTGCTGTTTTTATGTTTCCTTTCACACTGGATTGATACATCATGAACAAAAGAAATGTAGAAACCAGGCTCTTATTATTCAAAGCTTATACACGTGGGGATGATTGTTTCTGCTCAAATATTTTTCTTCACTCCGTGAGGAATTTGGATTTTACAACATTTCACAGGGGAATTCTCACTTGTTTCCAGATCAGTTTACACTCAGCAGCAATAAATCAAGTGAGGACAGGAAAAAATCCTCTACAGCCTATTAACAACTCTGGCATTTATTTTGAAATCTGAAGCCGTGGAAATGAAAGCAAAAACATCCAGCAACTTATTTGGTATTTTTCATATTTAAAAAGTACTTTTATATTTACTTATCCATCACTGAAATTTAAATGATAGCAAAAAGATTTTTTGAGCCCAGATACAAAATACAAACCTCCTCATAAAATACATCCTTGAAGAACAAAAGAAAATATTCCTTTAGTAGCTCCGCATTTTATCATGGCAAGTGAACTATACAGGGCTTTTTATCACCTTCTTTCCTACTCTTATTTGTGAAATAAGAAGGTATTTTAATAGTAGAATTAACTCTTTTCTTTTACTATAATCAATATAAACTTTTATTTTCCTAAGAAGACAGATTATATTGTTAGTATCATAGAATCAGAACATCCTGAGTTGGAAGGGGCACATGAAGATCATCAAAGTCCAACTCCAGTTTATTCATGCCCTCTCTTGTTCATTTTCAGTTGTTTATTTCATGATCTTTTGACCAGATCCAGACCTTCAGGTACAATCCATGTGGGACTTCTGTGCCCTGACAAAATGGCATTGATTTAAATGTATTCTGCACATGTACTAAGTTGTACCTGTCTACATTTGACAACAGTACTGGACACTTTCTTGCATATTTTTCATCATGATACTTGTATTTCTCCACAAGGTACCAGATGAAGCATTCTCTGGACCTCCTATTCGGAGGGACTCCTTGTGAGAGAAGGGAACATTAAAGATTAATAATTCAAAACAATCTGCCATTTGAAAAACAGAGGGTGTTTTGCTAACAAGGTACTGCCCAGGTGCAGAGGATGTGCACACAACATTTTATTTAATGACAATCTGGGTTTTGAGTCGGATGAGGGATGAGGCCAACAAGAAGCAGATCCTCCAAGGTGGTATAAATTTGGGGGGTTTTTATCTTGCCAGTGTCCTCTTTTACAGAAATGGCTCAGGTATAAAACTCCCCCACTCCCCAGGGAGGTACCAGAACATTCACACATAGTCCCAAGGGGTTTCATCCCTTTTGATGACACATAACTGCTCATGTATGCTGAGGTGAGAGGCAGCTGCCATGTCTTAGAAGGGATCATAAACCATCAAAGACCCCTGAAGTGCCTCCAGACTAATTTCTGGGGCCCTCTACCAAGAGGATTGCGCATGATCCACAGTGTTGCAATAGACACTATAAAATTTCCTGCCAATGGGAGGCATGTGGGCATTCCAATCTGAACCTGAGTATACATGAACCTACTGAAATTTGTGTTTCCCAGGCTTCCCCCACCCTTTCACAGATCAAGATGGACCAAGTGATCACTTGGACCAACTGTTATAGAAATTGCAACAACCAAGACCCATGGGGGGTGATAACCTTCTGCTCTTATTCTTTTTCTTTCTTTCTGTTCCTTATGCATTTTCTTAAGTGTTATAAATGTTATTTTTATGCTTTTACAATGCCATATTTCTACAGATAATAACCAAAACAGCTACATACCTGTTTTCCATTACAACTTTTTTTTTTTTTTTTAATAATCCCTACAAACACACACACACACACACACATATATATATAAAACCAATTGTCATTGAGTGTCATTTCACTCTAACCTGCCCGAGGTGTTCTATTACAGAGAATCTCAGTTACCCTCATCTTCAGGGCTAGGTCATAAACCTCCTTCCCTCCTCTTTCTGCATGAAGTGTATTTCTTGGTATCTGAAAAAAGTATAACGTCAATGCATACTTTGTCTTCTCTGGAAGAAATGTGAAATGTGTGCTACATTTGCTTATTTCATTTAAATAATCAGATGAAAATTATTTACAGTACCAGAATTGTATTGATTAGTTAGCAGGTGGAAATAGTACATGAGACTGCAAAGCAAGTTTCTCCTGCTTTCCTTTGGAATTAGTCTTCATCATTGGATTATTTGGTGGCTGCCCAAATATTTCATACTGCAGAACACAAACACAGAAAATTATTTTTTTTAAATTATGTGAGTTCAAACAATATTCAGAAGTATTGTTTGGATTTTGGGGGGGATAAAATACTGATAATTATCCTGTGGAAACAAAATAGAATATATATGCTAGCTATACTTAAATTTTCAGTCATTGAAATTTGACTTTATAATTTAAAATATAATTCCAGCTTAGAATTATATTTGTCAAAAATAGGAAAACTAAAAAAGATATTGAGTTTCCTTTTTTTTTTTTTTTTTAGTGTTATGTAAGCAGTAACTCCATATAAAGGAATAGTTATGAATGTTCTCTATTAAATTCACTGTTCCTCCTTTCTGCTCTTTTTCTTGATATTTTTTTGCTGAGCAGAATGCCATATGGTCTGGAATATCTCTTCAGTCAGCTGGGGTCTGATCTCTTGGCTGTGTCTTCCCAACTTTTTGCATCCCCAATTTCCTCACTTCGGGTGAATGTTGAGGAGAGAAAATGCCTTGATTATGTGCAAGCTTTGTTCAGCAACTGCCAAATCATTTATATAATCAACAGTTTCAGCCACAAATGCAAAGCACAGCACCATCCTGGCTACTATGAAGAAAGTCTACCCCTGCCAGACACTGTACATCCAATAATATCCTTTTTCATGTGCCAGCTGAAAAGACATACTAGGATTTCTCCTCTAGTGCAGTAATGGAAAGGGAAGAAAGATGCAACATCTCTAAGATGAATTTCTGAGATCACAGTAGTTTAGTTGTCAAGTATAACAAAGGAAGCCTTGGAGGAAGTTTTGCTGGAATCAGTTGTAACGTGATGAAGCCATGGGTGTTGAAGGACTGCTCAGAGCCAAATGGATACTAGAATCCCAAATGCTGCCAGGTTAGGGAAAGCGATAAGTCATTGTAAATCATATTAGCTAATATGGAAGAGAAAAGAAAGCATTGTACTTCATTGCAGCTTTCTGCTCAAAAGACCATTCTGAGTGTCCTGGTGCTTCAAGCAGCATTAGCTCTTCCTTCCTTCTGTTAGAGGGGATTTCTTCATGAGAGTCACCTCCAGAAAGCAAATCAGATCTTATGTGGACTGAGCCATCTTTCTGGAGGTTACTTCTCCAGTTTCTGTTTATCCTTTTAATAATCTAATCTAGCTCTTTTCCTGTGTTAGGCTCCTAATTTAGGTGGGCACACATCCAAAAGGGCTGGATCCTTTTGTCATTGAGAATTGGATGAAGAACACTGAGAATAAGAAACTCTTCTGACAAGCTGAGTTCATGTATGAACAAGGAATCAATTGTACTTCAGAGGTGTATTTCTAAGGCACGCAGCCTCTTGGGATGACACAACCTACACACTAGCTCTTGCTGAAGGCTGTGCCTAGAGGCACAGTCAAGTCCTGAGGGACTGAATATAATCTAAATTACAACGATCAAATTGTGGCCTGATTCCCAAGATCTCTACACCAGCTTAGCAGCTTTCAATGGATTAGATTAGGAAAAAACATCAGTCTTTCAGATAAATATATTTTATTTGAGTAACAGCAAAGATATTTTATTTTTGCCACTGCAGGATTATTGGTTAAGTGATAATAGATTTATAACATTTATTTAAGGTTTTTTGTTGTTGTTGTTGTTGTTGTTGTTGGGGGTTTTTTTACGTATGGAATATTGTAAAACATGCCTATTCATTCATGCAAGAAAACCTTCATTCGACTTTCAGGTGACCTAAGCTGACAAACACAGTATTTCTAGGAATATACACATCCACAACCCTGTAGCAAATAATATAGGGTACTGAAATAATTGAGAACATGTATGCCAACAGATAATATCAATTTTTTCAGGGATCCTAAAGAATAGAAAGGTAGGATGAAATACCACTTCCTACGTGCTTTTTAGAGTTTGTACACAGACTAAGAGAGCTGTACATGTATGAACAAATATGGGACCACCCTGAAGGTATACTATGGCATTTTATTTCTGATAAAGAATAAGATTCTCTTGTGAGCAGCCATAAAAACGTGAGCATTCTTACTTTTCACAACTTAAATTGCACATGTATCTCCTGCAATGGTCCTTTTTCTTCCAAATACGAAGCACTTCCTTTGCTTTAGGAGAACAATATAAAGAACATAGTGATATCCTTCACCAAAGAATAACCATGCTGTTTGAAAAACTAGTGATAGCTGGAGGAGATGGAAGACCACAGACAGGAAAACAATTTATTGCGAAAGTTGCAGTCTTTCAATTTCTTGCTCTCATGTTGAAATTAGAAAACATTCATTCTTTATAAATGTCTATCAAAAGTTATTACAATAGAATCTCAACCATAAGGACTGGAATGGTCAATACAGAAAAGTGATGAAGGCCCAACATCATCAGCTGTTTAAAATCACATTGACCATCAATCTGATGGTTAATCAGAATAATCAGGACATGAAAATCACACTTTCTATTTCGTCTATATAGTCTAAATGTTGTCTCTTGTAGATGAAGCAGTGTCAAATAACTTCAGTGTTAATCTTAAGGGAAAACTAATTTATTTTCTTTATAAGGATTGATAAAAGGTAATAAACTAGATGTATCACTGGGTTTTTTGAGAAGATATTATTTTATTTTATTTTGTATTCTGTAAATAATTATTTCACACCATCATTTTGTAAATTTTAGTATACTTGCTACTTGTTTATTCTCCTTATTTTGCTGCAAATGAAGACCACTTTTTAACAATTTTTGTCTGTGTTTAAATGTGCAGTAACTTTGTCTCTCTTGGTGTCCCCTTAGTATCCTTCCTTGAAGACCCTATCTTATTCCCCCAAATGGACATGAAGTGCTAAATTTGCACTTCACAATTTGTACAGAATATGCTGTACAAATCACTTTATCACCATTCTCACATAAAGACAAGATTAACAAATTAAGAGAACTTAAAAACTCTTCAGCAGGAAAAGTTGGAGCTGCTTGCACTGCGTGAATTTTAAAAGTAAATATTTTTAGAAGTGAAGCACTGGAACAGTTTCAAACAGGTCACAGGTACCCCCATCACGAGTGTTCTTTAAAACAGAGGTGTGTATTTGGGGAGGGGAGAGGGAATGTTCTTGTGTGTGTGTGTGTGTGTGTGTGTGTGTGTGTGTGTGTGTGTTGTTTTGTTTTTCAAAAAGACAAAGGCTAAACAACAGCCTTATAAGTTTGATCCAACCATCACCTGTGGGAGTTCATTATCTGAATCAGGCAGGAGCCTAGTCTAGCGGCCAGAAGTTGAAGTTCTTTGACAAAGCAATTATTTACATCCAAAACTTGTCACTAACTTCCTACTCTACCACACTTTAGTCAAGTACAGATATGTCCAACAAATTTCCTGGAAGCCAGAAGACACACATTTTATGAAGAATTACTTAGATCAGATACTTTTAGCTCGCAACAAAGAATCATCTTTCCCTAAAAGTGCATGATGTGTAAAAATGCTTATGCTAACACTCCTGTCTTGATTATATGAATTATTATTATCTTCTGTTATCCATTAAATAATGAAAATCATTATCATTTCTTCTGCAAAGCACAGCTCAATCCTACACTATTTAAATTATACATATACTCAGTCATGTTGAGGAAAAGCTAAAAACATAATATTTAGTTAGGCAGTGTAATATATTTTAAAAACCAAATTATTGTTTCAAATATATGGCATTAATTTAAATTGCTATATTATTGTTTTTCACTCACATAGCATTTTACCAATGGTTTAGCTGTCACTCTATATTTGCTGCTAGACAAATCAGTAACTGACTACAGTACATTTCCAAGGCAAGGAATCTTATTCAGTCGTAGTGTTGCTTCACCACAAATCCCCTGAGAATGGCAAGATGCTATGGGTCTGCCTTGGTTTGAAAAGACAGGTATCTGCTAGGGAGAGGTGGGGCCTCTCTAGGAATGGAGAATTCTAATCCCTTCCCTCCGTGTTATTATAACTTGGAAGATTAAAAAAACCCCAAACTTTTCAGTCAGAGCGATGGGGAAAGGAGTAACAGTCCTTTACTAGTAAATATAACAGGACAGACAAACAACAACAGCAATTATAATAATAATAAACAGAACCAAGAGCCCCGAGGGGCTTTGTCTCACAAGTCCCGGGCAGTCTGCTCCCTGGGACCCCGAGAGCACCAAGCCAAAACGGTGGAAAAACTCGGGGGCTGATGGCTGGAAACAGTGGGGTGTCCCGGCAG